>NC_046970.1:1075000-1102500 GCF_009769545.1 Cyclopterus lumpus | reverse complement strand
CTAGGGATGTGGAATGTCACCTCACTAGCGGGGAAAGAGCCGGAGCTGGTGCGGTGGGTTGAATGTGGTACCAGCTAGATATAGTTGGGCTCACCTCCTTTTCTGGAGTTGCCCAGGGTGAGAGGCGCCGGGCGGGAGTGGGGATACTCACGAGCCCCCGGCTGAGCGCCGCTGTGTTGGAGTTTTCCCCGGGGAACGAGAGGGTCGCCTCCCTGCGCCTACGGGTTACGGGGAGTAAGGCTCTGACTGTTGTTTGTGCTTATGCACCGAACAGCATTTCGGAGTATCCGGCCTTCTTGGAGTCGGTGGGAGGGGTCCTGGAAAGGGCGCCGCCTGCCGACTCCATAGTTCTCCTGGGAGACTTCAACGCTCACGTGGGCAATGACAGAGAAACCTGGCGGGGCGTGATTGGGAGGAACGGTTTGCCCGATTTGAACCCGAATGGTGTTTTGTTGTTGGACTTCTGTGCTAGCCACAGTTTGTCCATAACGAACACCATGTTCAAACATAAGGTGGCTCATAAGTGTACCTGGTACCAGAACACCTTAGGCCGGAGATCAATGATCGACTTTGTAATCGTATCATCTGATCTGCGGCCGCATGTCTTGGACACTCGGGTGAAGAGAGGAGAAGAGCTGTCAACTGATCACCACCTGGTGGTGAGTTGGATCAGATGGTGGGGGACTCGGCTAGAGAGACCTGGCAAGCCCAAACGTGTAGTGAGGGTGAACTGGGAACGTCTGGCAGAGGATCCTGTCCGGGAGGTCTTCAACTCCCACCTCCGGAAGAACTTCTCACAAATCCCGAGGGAGGCTGGGGACATGGAATCCGAGTGGACCTTGTTCAAAGCCTCTATTGTGGACGCGGCTGTGGCCGGAAGGTCATCGGTGCCTGTCGTGGCGACAACCCTAGAACCCGGTGGTGGACACCGGGGGTGAGGGTAGCCGTCAAACTGAAGAAGGAGGCCTTTCGGGCCTGGCTGGCCCAGGGGTCTCCTGAAGCAGCTGACGGGTACCGGCGGGCCAAAAGGGCTGCAGCGACGATGGTGGCGGAGGCTAAAACTCGGGCATGGGAGGAGTTCGGGGAGGCCATGGAGAAGGACTTTCGGTTGGCCTCAAGGAAGTTCTGGCAAACCATCCGACGGCTCAGGAAGGGAAAGCAGGGTCTACCCCAGGCTGTTCTCAGCAGGGGGGGGGGACTGCTGACCCGGACTGGGGACATCGTCGGGCGGTGGAAAGAGCACTTTGAGGAACTCCTAAACCCGGCCAACTTTCCCCCCGGAGAGGGGGCAGCGCCAGAAGACTTTGGGGTGGATTCACCCATATCCCTGGCAGAGGTCGCTAAGGTAGTCAAAAAGCTCCTTGGTGGCAAGGCGCCAGGGGTGGATGAGATCCGCCCTGAAATGCTGAAAGCGCTGGACATTGTTGGGCTGTCTTGGTTGACACGCCTTTTCAGTGTCGCATGGGGGTCGGGAACAGTGCCCATGGACTGGCAGACAGGGGTGGTGGTTCCCATCTTCAAGAAGGGGGACCGGAGAGTGTGCTCGAACTATCGTGGTATCACACTGCTCAGCCTCCCGGGAAAAGCTTATGCCAGGGTGCTGGAGAGGAGGCTCCGACCGCTTGTCGAACCTCAGATTCAGGACGAACAGTGCGGATTCCGTCCCGGTCGTGGAACAGTGGACCAGCTCTTTACCCTCGCAAGATTACTGGAGGGGTCCTGGGAGTTTGCCCAACCAGTTTACATGTGCTTTGTAGACCTGGAGAAGGCTTTCGACCGGGTCCCTCGGGGGTTTTTGTGGGGGGTGCTGCGGGAGTATGGGGTGCCGGACCCGTTGGCACGGGCCATCCGGTCTCTGTACGCCTGCAGTAGGAGCTGTGTTCGTCTCCTCGGTAGTAAGTCAGACACGTTCCCGGTGGGTGTTGGCCTCCGCCAGGGCTGCCCTTTATCACCGGTCCTGTTCGTGACCTTCATGGACAGGATATCTAGGCGCAGCCAGGGGGCGGAGAGGATCCGGTTCGGGAGTCTCGGGATCGCCTCTCTGCTGTTTGCGGATGATGTGGTCCTGTTTGCCTCCTCGGACCGTGACCTCCAGCATTCACTGGGGCGTTTTGCAGCCGAGTGCGAAGCGGCAGGGATGAGAGTTAGCACCTCCAAATCTGAGGCCATGGTGCTCTGCCGGAAACCGGCGGATTGCTCCCTCCAGGTGGGGGCAAACTGCCTACCCCAAGCGAAGGAGTTCAAGTATCTCGGGGTCTTGTTCACGAGTGAGGGTAAGGTGGAGCGGGAGATCGATAGGCGGATCGGTGCGGCTGCAGCAGTAAAACAGGCGCTGTACCGGTCCGTCTTGGTGAAGAGGGAGCTGAGCCGGAAGGCAAAGCTCTCCATTTACTGGTCGGTCTACATTCCAACCCTCACCTATGGTCACGAACTCTGGGTCGTGACCGAAAGAACGAGATCTCGGATACAAGCGGCCGAAATGAGCTTCCTCCGTAGGGTGGCCGGGCTCAGCCTTAGAGATAGGGTAAGGAGCTCGGACATCAGGGGGGAGCTTGGAGTCGAGTCGCTTGTCGATCGCACTGCATTTGTTTGTGGATTGCTCCACACGTGTATGTTATGAGACTCCCCTGGTGGCTGGATTTGCAAATGCCTTTATTTCAACATAGACCTATCTGTAGCCAATCAGATGTCGACCTCATTTTCAACATAGAAATGCAGAGATACTTTACATTTACATAAATCGTAATTTATTTATGTGTGCATTGTAATGTATTTGTGAATCTTTGTGTTTGCATTTGCAATTATTGAGACTGATCTGACCCCACAGAGATCAATCTTAAGAAATGCTTTTAAAGTCTGTTCACCACCGCTGTAAAGTAGGGCCATGTGGCTAAATAACAACAATAGACACATTACACACAGTGCTGCGTCTCCTCATTTCTTGTAAAACAATAAGTATGCATTTGAATTAAACAGGGCAATAAAACCTGCATATTTTTTCACTGCATATGCAACATAAATTGAATGATCCTTTGCACAATTAATTTCTCAGTTGTGTAAAAATGTTGTTTGCAGTCCTACAGAACAGCAGCAGCATGCTAAATCCAGGTCATACCGCTTCTGCATAGGCATAATTCCCCCCCACACCACCACCAAAGCCAATGCAGATCATGCATCGTGTATCTCCCCCAGTCAGCATTACGGCTCCCATGACAATCTGAGGTGCTTATTAAACTGTGGATACATATGGAGCTTTATAGAGACAGATATATGTATGCATGAGTATGAAGGGTTCTGATTGGTTGGCACACCGTATCGCCTTATTTCCACTCCACAGCGCTCCCTTCATCCACCGTTAACCGTTAACCGTTAACGGCACATTTACACCAAAGGCCTCAGAACTACTCAAACAGACCGATACTGACAGCTGTGGCTATCAATAGCAACCGTGCATAATCCATAACGCGTGCATCTGTGAATCAGCAGCAGCAGTCATCGCAAAGCTTAAAAATAAAAGATACAAATACAAAATGTATATTGGTGTCCAAGTGACAACAATTAAAGCAGACTAATTATGAAAAAGACTCATGTCAATAAGCTCACAAAAGTAATCAATACAAATTATGTTTGTAAAAGTCACATTGACAAGAATAATTGATCACATTTCATCTCTTCTAATGCTTCAAAGGTGCACATGTGCTCTATTGTTCAATGTGTAATATGAAGGCGCAAAGACAAAGAAACGTCAGTTTAAACGTTGTTTCTGTGTGAATATAAATGACAAGAGAATGTTAATCTGTTTAATAAATATACTTGTGAGGCCGCTGGCGAGAGAGGACCGTGAAATATGAAGCAATCATAAAAGATCAGAAAGCCTTTGAAGTTCAGATGAAACAAACGTCTCGTTGGGGGAAGCGCTGCTTTTCTTTCTTTCTATCACACACACACACACACACACACACCGACACACACACACACAGACACACACGCTGATGTGGAGCCCTTAGTTCATAGTATGGATGATGTGGAGCCCTTAGTTCATAGTATGTAAGATGTGGAGCCCTTAGTTCATAGTGTGGATGATGTGTAGCCCTTAGTTCATAGTATGGATGATGTATAGCCCTTAGTTCATAGTATGGATGATGTGGAGCCCTTAGTTCATAGTATGGATGATGTGGAGCCCTTAGTTCATAGTATGGATGATGTATAGCCCTTAGTTTATAGTATGGATGATGTGGAGCCCTTAGTTCATAGTGTGGATGATGTGGAGCCCTTAGTTCATAGTGTGGATGATGTGGAGCCCTTAGTTCATAGTATGGATGATGTGGAGCCCTTAGTTCATAGTATGGATGATGTGGAGCCCTTAGTTCTTAGTGTGGATGATGTGGAGCCCTTAGTTCATAGTATGGATGATGTGTAGCCCTTAGTTCATAATGTGGATGATGTGGAGCCCTTAGTTCATAGTGTGGATGATGTGGAGCCCTTAGTTCATAGTGTGGATGATGTGGAGCCCTTAGTTCATAGTATGGATGATGTGTAGCCCTTAGTTCATAATGTGGATGATGTGGAGCCCTTAGTTCATAGTATGGATGATGTGTAGCCCTTAGTTCATAGTATGGATGATGTGTAGCCCTTAGTTCTTAGTGTGGATGATGTGGAGCCCTTAGTTCATAGTGTGGATGATGTGTAGCCCTTAGTTCTTAGTGTGGATGATGTGGAGCCCTTAGTTCATAGTGTGGATGATGTGGAGCCCTTAGTTCTTAGTGTGGATGATGTGTAGCCCTTAGTTCTTAGTGTGGATGATGTGTAGCCCTTAGTTCATAGTATGGATGATGTGGAGCCCTTAGTTCTTAGTGTGGATGATGTGGAGCCCTTAGTTCTTAGTGTGGATGATGTGGAGCCCTTAGTTTATAGTGTGGATGATGTGTAGCCCGTAGTTCATAGTGTGGATGATGTGGAGCCCTTAGTTCATAGTATGGATGATGTGTAGCCCTTAGTTCATAGTGTGGATGATGTGTAGCCCTTAGTTCATAGTGTGGATGATTTGGAGCCCTTAGTTCATAGTGTGGATGATGTGTAGCCCTTAGTTCATAGTATGGATGATATGGAGCCCTTAGTTCATAGTATGGATGATGTATAGCCCTTAGTTCATAGTGTGGATGATGTGTAGCCCTTAGTTCATAGTATGGATGATGTATAGCCCTTAGTTTATAGTATGGATGATGTGTAGCCCTTAGTTCTTAGTGTGGATGATGTGGAGCCCTTAGTTCATAGTATGGATGATGTGGAGCCCTTAGTTCTTAGTGTGGATGATGTGGAGCCCTTAGTTCTTAGTGTGGATGATGTGGAGCCCTTAGTTCTTAGTGTGGATGATGTGGAGCCCTTAGTTCATAGTGTGGATGATGTGTAGCCCTTAGTTCATAGTGTGGATGATGTGTAGCCCTTAGTTCTTAGTGTGGATGATGTGGAGCCCTTAGTTCTTAGTGTGGATGATGTGGAGCCCTTAGTTCATAGTGTGGATGATGTGTAGCCCTTAGTTCATAGTGTGGATGATGTGGAGCCCTTAGTTCATAGTGTGGATGATGTGGAGCCCTTAGTTCATAGTGTGGATGATGTGGAGCCCTTAGTTCTTAGTGTGGATGATGTGTAGCCCTTAGTTCATAGTGTGGATGATGTGGAGCCCTTAGTTCTTAGTGTGGATGATGTGGATCCCTTAGTTCTTAGTGTGGATGATGTGGATCCCTTAGTTCATAGTATGGATGATGTGGAGCCCTTAGTTCTTAGTGTGGATGATGTGGATCCCTTAGTTCTTAGTGTGGATGATGTGGATCCCTTAGTTCATAGTATGGATGATGTGGAGCCCTTAGTTCTTAGTGTGGATGATGTGTAGCCCTTAGTTCATAGTGTGGATGATGTGGAGCCCTTAGTTCATAGTGTGGATGATGTGGAGCCCTTAGTTCATAGTGTGGATGATGTGGAGCCCTTAGTTCTTAGTGTGGATGATGTGTAGCCCTTAGTTCATAGTGTGGATGATGTGGAGCCCTTAGTTCTTAGTGTGGATGATGTGGATCCCTTAGTTCTTAGTATGGATGATGTGGATCCCTTAGTTCATAGTGTGGATGATGTGGAGCCCTTAGTTCATAGTATGGATGATGTATAGCCCTTAGTTTATAGTATGGATGATGTGGAGCCCTTAGTTCATAGTGTGGATGATGTGGAGCCCTTAGTTCATAGTATGGATGATGTGTAGCCCTTAGTTCATAATGTGGATGATGTGGAGCCCTTAGTTCATAGTGTGGATGATGTGGAGCCCTTAGTTCATAGTGTGGATGATGTGGAGCCCTTAGTTCATAGTATGGATGATGTGTAGCCCTTAGTTCATAATGTGGATGATGTGGAGCCCTTAGTTCATAGTATGGATGATGTGTAGCCCTTAGTTCATAGTATGGATGATGTGTAGCCCTTAGTTCTTAGTGTGGATGATGTGGAGCCCTTAGTTCATAGTGTGGATGATGTGTAGCCCTTAGTTCTTAGTGTGGATGATGTGGAGCCCTTAGTTCATAGTGTGGATGATGTGGAGCCCTTAGTTCTTAGTGTGGATGATGTGTAGCCCTTAGTTCTTAGTGTGGATGATGTGTAGCCCTTAGTTCATAGTATGGATGATGTGGAGCCCTTAGTTCTTAGTGTGGATGATGTGGAGCCCTTAGTTCTTAGTGTGGATGATGTGGAGCCCTTAGTTTATAGTGTGGATGATGTGTAGCCCGTAGTTCATAGTGTGGATGATGTGGAGCCCTTAGTTCATAGTATGGATGATGTGTAGCCCTTAGTTCATAGTGTGGATGATGTGTAGCCCTTAGTTCATAGTGTGGATGATTTGGAGCCCTTAGTTCATAGTGTGGATGATGTGTAGCCCTTAGTTCATAGTATGGATGATATGGAGCCCTTAGTTCATAGTATGGATGATGTATAGCCCTTAGTTCATAGTGTGGATGATGTGTAGCCCTTAGTTCATAGTATGGATGATGTATAGCCCTTAGTTTATAGTATGGATGATGTGTAGCCCTTAGTTCTTAGTGTGGATGATGTGGAGCCCTTAGTTCATAGTATGGATGATGTGGAGCCCTTAGTTCTTAGTGTGGATGATGTGCAGCCCTTAGTTCTTAGTGTGGATGATGTGGAGCCCTTAGTTCTTAGTGTGGATGATGTGGAGCCCTTAGTTCATAGTGTGGATGATGTGTAGCCCTTAGTTCATAGTGTGGATGATGTGTAGCCCTTAGTTCTTAGTGTGGATGATGTGGAGCCCTTAGTTCTTAGTGTGGATGATGTGGAGCCCTTAGTTCATAGTGTGGATGATGTGTAGCCCTTAGTTCATAGTGTGGATGATGTGGAGCCCTTAGTTCATAGTGTGGATGATGTGGAGCCCTTAGTTCATAGTGTGGATGATGTGGAGCCCTTAGTTCTTAGTGTGGATGATGTGTAGCCCTTAGTTCATAGTGTGGATGATGTGGAGCCCTTAGTTCTTAGTGTGGATGATGTGGATCCCTTAGTTCTTAGTGTGGATGATGTGGATCCCTTAGTTCATAGTATGGATGATGTGGAGCCCTTAGTTCTTAGTGTGGATGATGTGGATCCATTAGTTCTTAGTGTGGATGATGTGGATCCCTTAGTTCATAGTATGGATGATGTGGAGCCCTTAGTTCTTAGTGTGGATGATGTGTAGCCCTTAGTTCATAGTGTGGATGATGTGGAGCCCTTAGTTCATAGTGTGGATGATGTGGAGCCCTTAGTTCATAGTGTGGATGATGTGGAGCCCTTAGTTCTTAGTGTGGATGATGTGTAGCCCTTAGTTCATAGTGTGGATGATGTGGAGCCCTTAGTTCTTAGTGTGGATGATGTGGATCCCTTAGTTCTTAGTATGGATGATGTGGATCCCTTAGTTCATAGTGTGGATGATGTGGAGCCCTTAGTTCTTAGTGTGGATGATGTGGATCCCTTAGTTTATAGTGTGGATGATGTGTAGCCCTTAGTTCATAGTATGGATGGATGATGTGTAGCCCTTAGTTCTTAGTATGGATGATGTGGAGCCCTTAGTTCATAGTATGGATGATGTGTAGCCCTTAGTTCTTAGTATGGATGATGTGGAGCCCTTAGTTCTTAGTGTGGATGATGTGGATCCCTTAGTTCTTAGTGTGGATGATGTGGATCCCTTAGTTCATAGTGTGGATGATGTGGAGCCCTTAGTTCAAAGTATGGATGATGTATAGCCCTTAGTTCATAGTGTGGATGATGTGGAGCCCTTAGTTCTTAGTATGGATGATGTGGAGCTCTTAGTTCTTAGTGTGGATGATGTGGAGCTCTTAGTTCTTAGTGTGGATGATGTGGATCCCTTAGTTCTTAGTGTGGATGATGTGTAGCCCTTAGTTCATAGTATGGATGATGTGGATCCCTTAGTTCTTAGTGTGGATGATGTATAGCCCTTAGTTCTTAGTGTGGATGATGTGGATCCCTTAGTTCATAGTGTGGATTATGTGGAGCCCTTAGTTCTTAGTGTGGATGATGTGGAGCCCTTAGTTTATAGTGTGGATGATGTGTTGACTTCATGTCTTCTTTATTTCTGCCTTAAGAATAGAATTTGGCAAACAGGTGTGTTATCTCTCAGCTGCAGAATGTCTCAAATAAAAAATGAATAATTTGGCGAGAGCTCTGTTTCCTGTTCTAACCATAACAGAAAGTTTGTTTTCATTCAACTTGTAATAACATTATTTATACGATCAATATAGAGGCTAAAGAAGCACTTATATACACAGGACACACACAGACACACACAGACAGGACACACACACACACACACACAGACACACAGGACACACACACACACAGACACAGACACACAGGACACACACACACACAGGACACACACACACACACACACACACACACAGGACACACACACACACAGACACACACAGGACACACACACACACACAGACACACAGGACACACACACACACACACACACAGGACACACACACACACAGACACACACAGGACACACACCACCAGGCTGCTAAACTCCGTGTGCAGCTTTCCGATATGAAACACATTGTTTTTACTGCGTGCCTCTTCCTCTTCTCCCTGATGACGACGAGTTCAGACATTCGATGTGATCCATCACGGACATGAATATGTATTCACGGCTTTAACTGCTGCAAAATAAACCAACCCCACCATGTTATGGGGGTGAGTTATGGATCACACGTTCTCTGAACACCTTTTATTTTCTGTTCTCCTCCTTTATATATATACATATATATATATATATATATATATATATACACACATACATATATATGTGTATATATATATATACATATGTGTGTATATATATATATACACACATATATATATATATATACACACATACATATATATGTGTGTATATAAATATATATATATATATATATGTATATATATGTGTGTATATATATATATATATATATATATATATATATATATATATACACACATATATACACTATACATATATAGTGGCCTGAAGGGAACCAGGGAGCCCTTTTTTCTGCCTGTACACAAAGCATCTCTTGTCTGTGAGCTTTCTCATACATATATATATATAAATATATATATGTATACATATCATGTACATTATACAAGCTAAGACAGAAGACCCAAGTCGTGAGACACAAGATACATTTCCCTAACATGATGACTTCAATGAGCTCCATTGCCCTCTAAACTTATATCAGACACTAATTATTAGACAATTCTTTAAATAAGTCAGAATATGTCTCAAAGTGCACGACAGTTACAACACATACAATCCAAGTTAAATATGTATACTCAAGTATTCCTTGTTAATGCACACAAACATATCCAGAGAACCAGCACACTGACATCTAAATGACTTAACCTGCAGAGCCCAGGCCGATGATGATGATGATGATGATGATGATGATGATGATGATGGCTGTATGAAGACACATTACAGGCTTTCCCATTAACACTACATCTAGAACCGAGTTGAGGAGACGGGCTGTAATTTAGGTAATTTTGCTCAATTTGGCTTCAACCTTTTTCTTTAATGACAATAATTATGTGAGGAAAACATCTGTGGATGTGTTGTGTTCCCTCTCATCCGCTCCTCCTTTGTCTGATCAACGTCTCGCTGTGTTTCCTCCTCTTGCTACACATGAAGCTGAGCACCGTGTCGGTCCAGAGCATCGCACTGCGCCTCGCATCACATTTGGGGTATCGCATGTTACTCACCCCAGTGGTTTCTCCAGTCGACTGGCTGGTGACCCAACGATCTCCCCGAGGGTGCAGAACATCTGACCCAGAAAGTCCTGCAGGGAGGAAAGGAAGGAAAGACAAAGGAGGGGAGCAGAAGACCAGGAATCAAAGTCAGAGACAGAACGCTCCACTGGAACTCGTGAACATGAGAAATGTAAGAATGTCTTTCTGGTTCAACGTCCTTCACATTTGCAGGTCAGAGTTCTAAATCGGTCTCTGCTGCATCAACACATTTCACCAAAAAGAAATTCTTCAATTTTTCTCTTTGTTCAACATATTTGTTTTAAAAAACACTCGAATCATAGATTGAAGTTGCGTCTGCAAAGCTTGATGACTTGATTGATGTCAGCTGTGAAACATGTTTCTCTTTATGCTCAAAAGTACAATTATGTTTTATTAATATATTATTATTATATCATATATTAGCACTGTGCGCTACTCAACAATGTGACATTGTGTCCAGTTTGGTGTGAACTGCATTTAAAGTGCTCAATGTTTGGTTTGATGCTGTGGTTCCCAACGGGTCTAGATAAGATAACCCTTATTAGTCCCTTTGTGGGGACATTTACGGGTCTAGATAAGATAACCCTTAATAGTCCCTTTGTGGGGACATTGACCGGTCTAGATAAGATAACCCTTATTAGTCCCTTTGTGGGGACATTTACGGGTCTAGATAAGATAACCCTTAATAGTCCCTTTGTGGGGACATTTACGGGTCTAGATAAGATAACCCTTATTAGTAACCCTTATTAGTCCCTTTGTGGGGACATTTACGGGTCTAGATAAGATAACCCTTATTAGTCCCTTTGTGGGGACATTTACGGGTCTAGATAAGATAACCCTTAATAGTCCCTTTGTGGGGACATTTACGGGTCTAGATAAGATAACCCTTAATAGTCCCTTTGTGGGGACATTTACGGGTCTAGATAAGATAACCCTTATTAGTCCCTTTGTGGGGACATTTACGGGTCTAGATAAGATAACCCTTATTAGTCCCTTTGTGGGGACATTTACGGGTCTAGATAAGATAACCCTTAATAGTGCCTTTGTGGGGACATTTACGGGTCTAGGTAAGATAACCCTTAATAGTCCCTTTGTGGGGACATTGACCGGTCTAGATAACATAACCCTTATTAGTCCCTTTGTGAGGACATTTACGGGTCTAGATAAGATAACCCTTAATAGTCCCTTTGTGGGGACATTGACCGGTCTAGATAACATAACCCTTATTAGTCCCTTTGTGGGGACATTTACGGGTCTAGATAAGATAACCCTTAATAGTCCCTTTGTGGGGACATTGCCCGGTCTAGATAAGATAACCCTTATTATGAAGCCTCAATGACCACCAACGTTAATCACGGAGTTCCACAAGGTTCTGTGCTTGGACTAATTTTATTTACCTTATACATGCTTCCTTTGGGCAATATTATCAGGAAACACTGCATACACTTTCATTGCTATGCAGACGATACTCAATTATATCTATCGATCAAACCAGAGGAGACCAACCAGCTCGCTAAAATTCAAGCATGTCTTAAAGACATAAAAACATGGATGACCTGCAACTTCCTGATGTTAAACTCAGACAAAACTGAAGTTATTTTACTGGCCCTGAACACCTCAGAGATCAATTATCTGGTGATGTGGTTTCTGTAGATGGCATTTCCCTGGCATCCAACACCACTGTAAAGAATCTCTAGTTATCTTTGACCCAGACTTGTCCTTTAACTCCACGTTAAGCAAATCTCAAGGATTGCATTTTTTCATCTACGTAACATTTCAAAAATCAGGCACATCTTGTCTCAAAAAGATGCAGAAAAGCTGGTTCACACGTTTGTTACTTCCAGACTAGATTACTGCAACTCCTTATTATCAGGCTGCTCTAATAAGTCTCTTAAGTCCCTCCAGTTGATCCAGAATGCTGCAGCTCGTGTGCTCACAAAAACTAAGAAAAGAGATCACATAGTATGGATGATGTGGAGCCCTTAGTTCATAGTATGGATGATGTGGAGCCCTTAGTTCTTAGTGTGGATGATGTGGAGCCCTTAGTTCATAGTATGGATGGTGTGGAGCCCTTAGTTCTTAGTGTGGATGATGTGGAGCCCTTAGTTCATAGTATGGATGATGTGTAGCCCTTAGTTCATAGTATGGATGATGTGGAGCCCTTAGTTCATAGTGTGGATGATGTGTAGCCCTTAGTTCATAGTGTGGATGATGTGTAGCCCTTAGTTTATAGTGTGGATGATGTGGAGCCCTTAGTTCTTAGTGTGGATGATGTGGAGCCCTTAGTTCATAGTATGGATGATGTGGAGCCCTTAGTTCATAGTGTGGATGATGTGGAGCCCTTAGTTCTTAGTGTGGATGATGTGGAGCCCTGAGTTCTTAGTGTGGATGACGTAGAGCCCTTAGTTCATAGTGTGGATGATGTGGAGCCCTTAGTTCATAGTATGGATGATGTGGAGCCCTTAGTTCTTAGTGTGGATGACGTGGAGCCCTTAGTTCATAGTATGGATGATGTGGAGCCCTTAGTTCATAGTATGGATGATGTGGAGCCCTTAGTTCATAGTGTGGATGATGTGTAGCCCTTAGTTCATAGTGTGGATGATGTGGAGCCCTTAGTTCATAGTATGGATGATGTGTAGCCCTTAGTTCATAGTGTGGATGATGTGGAGCCCTTAGTTCATAGTATGGATGATGTGGAGACCTTAGTTCATAGTGTGGATGATGTGGAGCCCTTAGTTCATAGTGTGGATGATGTGGAGCCCTTAGTTCTTAGTATGGATGATGTGGAGCCCTTAGTTCTTAGTGTGGATGACGTGGAGCCCTTAGTTCATAGTGGGGATGATGTGGAGCCCTTAGTTCTTAGTATGGATGACGTGGAGCCCTTAGTTCATAGTATGGATGACGTGGAGCCCTTAGTTCTTAGTATGGATGATGTGGAGCCCTTAGTTCATAGTGTGGATGATGTGGAGCCCTTAGTTCTTAGTATGGATGACGTGGAGCCCTTAGTTCTTAGTATGGATGATGTGGAGCCCTTAGTTCTTAGTATGGATGATGTGGAGCCCTTAGTTCATAGTATGGATGACGTGGAGCCCTTAGTTCATAGTATGGATGACGTGGAGCCCTTAGTTCTTAGTATGGATGATGTGGAGCCCTTAGTTCTTAGTATGGATGATATGGAGCCCTTAGTTCTTAGTATGGATGATGTGGAGCCCTTAGTTCTTAGTATGGATGATGTGTAGCCCTTAGTTCATAGTATGGATGATGTGGAGCCCTTAGTTCATAGTATGGATGACGTGGAGCCCTTAGTTCATAGTATGGATGACGTGGAGCCCTTAGTTCATAGTGTGGATGATGTGGAGCCCTTAGTTCATAGTATGGATGATGTGGAGCCCTTAGTTCATAGTATGGATGACGTGGAGCCCTCTGAGAGGGGGTCGGCCTCTCGGTTAGAGGTCTGATTGTGTCGCCATCCTTCCTCTTGAGGAAAGGATGTTAGCGTGAGCAGCCATGCAGTCAGAAGTGAGAGAGGTGCTGGGACCTACGTTGAGTTCTGCGGGCTTCCAGAAAGGTTGAACAGCAGCAGCAACAACAGCAATGACAACAACAACAACAATAATAATAACAACAACAACAACAACAGAGCACATCATATACCAACACTACCAAATCCCACAGCTGGCACTGCTCGACATGGAGAGGTGAGAGAGAAGAACACATGCTGTGCTGCCACAACCCAACGAGGAGAATGAAACCATGATGAAACAATGCAAACCCGCTCATCCAAATACATCAAATAATCATCCACATCGATTATTTTGTACTTTTAACAAATGCTTTATGTTTCCAGCTTCATGGATAAAATAAACTTATCTTCCCTTAGTGATACAAAAAATGCCTATCACTGCAAAATTACTAGAATAAATGCAAAGAAGACCATGTACGACTCCATCATAGCTCAATATGAACGTCATGAGCATATCTGCACTTAGAACACATGTTAAAGTCTCAAAGGCGTTCAATAAGGAGAAACATAAACATTTGCATTTGGATATTTCTGTGATCAGCCAATAAAAAGGGTTTGCTTCATTTCATCAAGAAGAAACCATGCAGCAGGCCACACCCACACAGAGACCACCACTGGACCACTCACAAAGAGCTCGCCGATCTTCAATCACTTAGAACATGGAGCAGAGTTTACGTTCCTCATGTTCAGGGACACTCAAGCCACCAATTCAGATCTGACTGAAAACCGGCCTCCATTTCTCTGAGGTTGAAGGTTAAATATGTGCACTCACGTGCTTGGACAGGTCTGGGCTTTTGGAGTCGACATCGTAGCTGTAAGGAAACAAAATAAAAGCTGTTTCACTTCACATACTCAGACTTTTTGATTGATAAAGGCAGAATTTCAAACAATCCCTGATAATATGTCGCCACTGGGAGCAGAACATAAATACTTTAGTTTGTTTGTTTGTCGGTTTGAGGACAGAGTGTCTCAAAGTCTATAAACAAGGGTAATATATATTATACGAGAGAAATAGGACCCGTATTCTTATTATTCTTTGGTCGTTTGAAAGCCACATATGTAAAGAGGTGGATTAGAAACAAAGACATCACACGAGATAAAAAGGTCTTGGTCTCGTCTCAGATGTTCCTCGAGGTGGGACAGAGTAATGAGGGAAGGCTTCAACAAGACCTTTTTTCCTCTTCTATGATAATGAGTCTTATTTGCATGTGAATATAAAGCTATGAAAGTGAAGGAAATGGAGGCTATTATGGGATGGACCATTAAACATCCAATGAAACGATAGATCGTGTTGGCTGGAGATTATTCAGGCTGCAAGCACTGCAATGGTTATGCATTGCTCTCTTTATTAACGTGCATCATAGATCAAATGATGTACTGTAGAGTTGTCAAATAGCATCTACTGTATTTCTATATGATGAGGTTATAAAGACGTGTTGTGTTCAGGGTCAATCTGCGGAAGGAGCTTGTTTAGCCTCTTCTTCGTGTGTGCAGCCTGTAAAGAGCAGTTAACCCTTCATGCTCTTAAGGTTTCAAGTTACAGATGATGAGGCCGAGAAAGAGGCTTAGATTAAAACCGTGAATGGTTATAACAAATATGAAAATCAGAGTTCATCTGACCGGTTTGCTGCTCATCTTTGTTACTCTCAAACCTGTCAATCACTTCTCAAACAGGACATATGCACTTTACAATGGCTCCTTATGTCAGGTTAACAACTGTGGATTGTGTTGGCTGTCTATAGCTTTATTATCATCTAGCATAATCTAGCATATGAAGGGCTCTTGAACGTGCACTTGATGGCTCCGTACGTGATATTGTGCTAAAAACATGAACGACAATTGATGTAGAAGACCTGAACATAAAGCAGCAGCACTGGCCGTCTATTGCAGTATAAAGCTATATTATATATAGTATATTATAGTAATAAGAATGAAATTATAATGTTGTTTCATCTTCGATGGTTTGGATGCTTATCAGAGAAAAATAGACTTGGCCGGGCAACACAGAGATCAGATTTATGCTTCGATGTTTGTATTGTCTGATTAATGAGCAATAAGGAGTTTATGAATGGAGCTGACAAACGATGACCTATGACCCCTCGCCTACCTAGAGGTAGCAAGCTAGTTAGCCAGGCATGCTAATGTGTGTAGCTTACGTTAGAGCAGAAACACATGCAAGTACTACATTCCTCAAAATAATGAAGCTACCCCCTCTAAACTCTTATTAGAGCCCCATTGGGCCCTGCTGGTCGGGGGCGGAGTTACCGCTCAATGAGGTAAGGTGTGAACGATGCATCCCAGTGAGTGGTGACAGAGGACAGGTGAGAAGATACAAGGCTAATACGTCTTTAGAGGAAATCACTCACAAGTCAAAGCGAAGATTCTGCTTCTCCTCAAAAAAGTAGTCCAGGATGTACTTCCGAACAAAGTCTGGGTTCAGGGTGTTGTCTATCACCTCTGTTCTGCCAAACTGTGGGAGGAGAGAGACAGGTGAGACAGGTGAGACAGGTGAGGCAGGTGAGGCAGGTGAGGAACGTGAGGCAGGTGAGAAAGATGAGACACGTGAGACAGATGATAAGACAGGTGAGACAGATAAGACACGTGAGACAGGTGAGACACGTGAGACAGATGATAAGACAGGTGAGACACGTGAGACAGGTGAGAAAGATGAGACACGTGAGACAGATGATAAGACAGGTGAGACACGTGAGACAGGTGAGAAAGATGAGACACGTGAGACTGATGATAAGACAGGTGAGACACGTGAGACAGGTGAGACACGTGAGACAGATGATAAGACAGGTGAGACAGGTGAGAAAGATAAGACACATGAGACAGGTGAGACAGATGAGACACGTGAGACAGGTGAGACAGATGATAAGACAGGTGAGACAGGTGAGACACGTGAGACAGATGATAAGACAGGTGAGAAAGATAAGACACGTGAGACAGGTGAGACACGTGAGACAGGTGAGACACGTGAGACAGATGATAAGACAGGTGAGACAGGTGAGAAAGATAAGACACATGAGACAGGTGAGACAAGTGAGACAGGTGAGACAGATGATAAGACAGGTGAGACACGTGAGACAGATGATAAGACAGGTGAGACAGATGATAAGACAGGTGTGACACGTGAGACAGGTGAGACAGATGATAAGACAGGTGAGACAGGTGAGACACGTGAGACAGATGATAAGACAGGTGAGAAAGATAAGACACGTGAGACAGGTGATAAGACAGGTGAGACACGTGAGACAGATGATAAGACAGGTGAGACACGTGAGACAGGTGAGACAGATGATAAGACAGGTGAGACACGTGAGACAGATGATAAGACAGGTGAGACAGGTGAGAAAGATAAGACACATGAGACAGGTGAGACACGTGAGACAGGTGAGACAGATAAGACACATGAGACAGATAAGACACATGAGACAGGTGAGACACGTGAGACAGGTGAGACAGATAAGACACATGAGACAGATAAGACACATGAGACAGGTGAGACACGTGAGACAGGTGAGACAGATAAGACACATGAGACAGATAAGACACATGAGACAGGTGAGACACGTGAGACAGGTGAGACAGGTGAGACAGATAAGACACATGAGACAGGTGAGACACGTGAGACAGATAAGACACATGAGACAGGTGAGACACATGAGACAGGTGAGACAGGTGAGACAGATAAGACACATGAGACAGATAAGACACATGAGACAGGTGAGACACGTGAGACAGGTGAGACAGGTGAGACAGATAAGACACATGAGACAGGTGAGACACGTGAGACAGATAAGACACATGAGACAGGTGAGACACGTGAGACAGGTGAGACAGGTGAGACACGTGAGACAGGTGAGACAGGGGAGAAAGAAATGTGATGAAATAAAAAGCAAGACAACAAAACATTGTTTCATAAATAAAAAGTTATTGCTGTTGTCACCTCACACTTGATGGTTTTATTCTTTCCTTCTCTTTCTCAGAATTATCACACACACACGCACGAAGGAAGGATGAAGGAAGGAAGAGGGGAGGATGAAGGAAGGATGAAGGAAGGATGAAGGAAGGAAGAGGGAAGGATGAAAGAAGGATGAGGGAAGGATGAGGGAAGGAAGAGGGAAGGATGAGGGAAGGAAGAGGGAAGGATGAGGGAAGGATGAAGGAAGGATGAAGGAAGGAAGAGGGAAGGATGAAGGAAGGATGAAGGAAGGAAGAGGGAAGGATGAGGGAAGGATGAGGGAAGGATGAAGGAATGATGAACGAAGGATGAAGGAAGGATAAAGGAAGGATGAGGGAAGGATGAAGGAATGATGAACGAAGGATGAAGGAAGGATAAAGGAAGGATGAGGGAAGGATGAAGGAAGGATGAAGGAAGGAAGAGGGAATGATGAAGGAAGGATGAAGGAAGGAAGAGGGAAGGATGAAGGAAGGATGAAGGAAGGAAGAGGGAAGGATGAAGGAAGGATGAGGGAAGGATGAGGGAAGGATGAAGGAAGGATGAAGGAAGGATGAAGGAAGGATGAGGGAAGGATGAGGGAAGGAAGAGGGAAGGATGAAGGAAGGATGAAGGAAGGATGAAGGAAGGATGAGGGAAGGATGAAGGAAGGATGAAGGAAGGATGAAGGAAGGAAGAGGGAAGGATGAAGGAAGGAAGAGGGAAGGATGAGGGAAGGATGAAGGAAGGATGAAGGAAGGATGAGGGAAGGATGAAGGAAGGATGAAGGAAGGAAGAGGGAAGGATGAAGGAAGGATGAAGGAAGGATGAAGGAAGGAAGAGGGAAGGATGAGGGAAGGATGAAGGAAGGATGAAGGAAGGATGAAGGAAGGAAGATTGAAGGATGATGGAAGGATGAAGGAAGGATGAGGGAAGGATGAGGGAAGGAAGAGGGAAGGATGAAGGAAGGAAGAGGGAAGGAAGAGGGAGGGATGAAGGAAGGAAGAGGGAAGGATGAAGGAAGGAAGAGGGAAGGATGAAGGAAGGATGAAGGAAGGAAGAGGGAAGGATGAAGGAAGGATGAAGGAAGGAAGAGGGAAGGATGAAGGAAGGATGAAGGAAGGATAAAGGAAGGAAGAGGGAAGGATGAGGGAGGGATGAAGGAAGGAAGAGGGAAGGATGAAGGAAGGAAGAGGGAAGGATGAAGGAAGGATGAAGGAAGGAAGAGGGAAGGATGAAGGAAGGATGAAGGAAGGAAGAGGGAAGGATGAAGGAAGGATGAAGGAAGGATGAAGGAAGGAAGAGGGAAGGATGAAGGAAGGAAGAGGGAAGGAAGAGGGAGGGATGAAGGAAGGAAGAGGGAAGGATGAAGGAAGGAAGAGGGAAGGATGAAGGAAGGATGAAGGAAGGAAGAGGGAAGGATGAGGGAAGGATGAAGGAAGGAAGAGGGAAGGATGAAGGAAGGAAGAAGGAAGGATAAAGGAAGGATGAAGGAAGGATGAAGGAAGGATAAAGGAAGGATAAAGGAAGGATGAAGGAAGGATGAAGGAAGGATGAAGGAAGGATGAGGGAAGGATGAGGGAAGGATGAAGGAAGGATGAGGGAAGGAAGAGGGAAGGATGAAGGAAGGATGAGGGAAGGATGAAGGAAGGATGAAGGAAGGATGAAGGAAGGAAGAGGGAAGGATGAGGGAAGGATGAAGGAAGGATGAAGGAAGGATGAAGGAAGGAAGAGGGAAGGATGATGGAAGGATGAAGGAAGGATGAAGGAAGGAAGAGGGAAGGATGAGGGAAGGATGAAGGAAGGATGAAGGAAGGAAGAGGGAAGGATGAAGGAAGGATGAAGGAAGGATGAAGGAAGGAAGAGGGAAGGATGAGGGAAGGATGAAGGAAGGATGAAGGAAGGATGAAGGAAGGAAGATTGAAGGATGATGGAAGGATGAAGGAAGGATGAAGGAAGGAAGAGGGAAGGATGAAGGAAGGATGAAGGAAGGATAAAGGAAGGAAGAGGGAAGGATGAGGGAAGGATGAAGGAAGGATGAAGGAAGGATGATGGAAGGATGAAGGAAGGAAGAGGGAAGGATGAAGGAAGGATGAAGGAAGGATAAAGGAAGGATGAAGGAAGGATGAAGGAAGGAAGAGGGAAGGATGAAGGAAGGATGAAGGATGAAGGAAGGATGAAGGAAGGAAGAGGGAAGGATGAAGGAAGGAAGGAAGAGGGAAGGATGAAGGAAGGATGAAGGAAGGAAGAGGGAAGGATGAAGGAAGGATGAAGGAAGGATGAAGGAAGGAAGAGGGGAGGATGAAGGAAGGAAGAGGGAAGGATGATGGAAGGATGAAGGAAGGAAGAGGGAAGGATGAAGGAAGGATGAAGGAAGGAAGAGGGAAGGATGAGGGAAGGATGAAGGAAGGAAGAGGGAAGGATGAAGGAAGGAAGAGGGAAGGAAGAGGGAGGGATGAAGGAAGGAAGAGGGAAGGATGAAGGAAGGAAGAGGGAAGGATGAAGGAAGGATGAAGGAAGGATGAAGGAAGGATGAAGGAAGGAAGAGGGAAGGATGAGGGAAGGATGAAGGAAGGATGAAGGAAGGAAGAGGGGAGGATGAAGGAAGGAAGAGGGAAGGATGAAGGAAGGATGAAGGAAGGAAGAGGGAAGGAAGAGGGAGGGATGAAGGAAGGATGAAGGAAGGATCAAGGAAGGATGAAGGAAGGAAGAGGGAAGGATGAAGGAAGGATGAAGGAAGGAAGAGGGAAGGATGAAGGAAGGATGAAGGAAGGAAGAGGGAAGGATGAGGGAAGGATGAAGGAAGGAAGAGGGAAGGATGAAGGAAGGAAGAAGGAAGGATGAAGGAAGGATGAAGGAAGGAAGAGGGATGGATGAAGGAAGGATGAAGGAAGGAAGAGGGAAGGATGAAGGAAGGATGAAGGAAGGAAGAGGGGAGGATGAAGGAAGGAAGAGGGAAGGATGATGGAAGGATGAAGGAAGGAAGAGGGGAGGATGAAGGAAGGAAGAGGGAAGGATGAAGGAAGGATGAAGGAAGGAAGAGGGAAGGGAGAGGGAAGGATGAGGGAAGGATGAAGGAAGGATGAAGGAAGGAAGAGGGAAGGAAGAGGGAGGGATGAAGGAAGGAAGAGGGAAGGATGAAGGAAGGAAGAGGGAAGGATGAAGGAAGGATGAAGGAAGGAAGAGGGAAGGATGAAGGAAGGATGAAGGAAGGAAGAGGGAAGGATGAGGGAAGGATGAAGGAAGGAAGAGGGAAGGATGAAGGAAGGAAGAGGGAAGGAAGAGGGAGGGATGAAGGAAGGAAGAGGGAAGGATGAAGGAAGGAAGAGGGAAGGATGAAGGAAGGATGAAGGAAGGATGAAGGAAGGATGAAGGAAGGAAGAGGGAAGGATGAGGGAAGGATGAAGGAAGGATGAAGGAAGGAAGAGGGAAGGATGAAGGAAGGAAGAGGGAAGGAAGAGGGAGGGATGAAGGAAGGAAGAGGGAAGGATGAAGGAAGGAAGAGGGAAGGATGAAGGAAGGAAGAGGGAAGGATGAAGGAAGGATAAAGGAAGGAAGAGGGAAGGATGAGGGAAGGATGAAGGAAGGAAGAGGGAAGGATGAAGGAAGGAAGAAGGAAGGATAAAGGAAGGATGAAGGAAGGATGAAGGAAGGATAAAGGAAGGATGAAGGAAGGATGAAGGAAGGATAAAGGAAGGATAAAGGAAGGATAAAGGAAGGATGAAGGAAGGATGAAGGAAGGATGAAGGAAGGAAGAGGGAAGGATGAGGGAAGGATGAAGGAAGGAAGAGGGAAGGATGAAGGAAGGAAGAAGGAAGGATAAAGGAAGGATGAAGGAAGGATGAAGGAAGGATAAAGGAAGGATGAAGGAAGGATAAAGGAAGGATGAAGGAAGGATGAAGGAAGGAAGAAGGAAGGATAAAGGAAGGATGAAGGAAGGAAGAAGGAAGGAAGAGGGAAGGATGAAGGAAGGATGAAGGAAGGATAAAGGAAGGATGAAGGAAGGATGAAGGAAGGATAAAGGAAGGATGAAGGAAGGATGAAGGAAGGAAGAGGGAAGGATGAAGGAAGGAAGAGGGAAGGATAAAGGAAGGATAAAGGAAGGATGAAGGAAGGATGAAGGAAGGATGAAGGAAGGATAAAGGAAGGATGAAGGAAGGATAAAGGAAGGATGAAGGAAGGATGAAGGAAGGAAGAAGGAAGGATAAAGGAAGGATGAAGGAAGGAAGAAGGAAGGATAAAGGAAGGATGAAGGAAGGATGAAGGAAGGAAGAGGGAAGGATGAAGGAAGGATGAAGGAAGGATAAAGGAAGGATGAAGGAAGGATGAAGGAAGGATAAAGGAAGGATGAAGGAAGGATGAAGGAAGGAAGAGGGAAGGATGAAGGAAGGAAGAGGGAAGGATAAAGGAAGGATAAAGGAAGGATGAAGGAAGGATGAAGGAAGGATGAAGGAAGGATAAAGGAAGGATGAGGGAGCGACAAAGAGACTTTGAGGGTCATAGCTGTAGACGGGTGAAGAAATGGGGCACACGTGGGATGGAGGGATTGTGCAGGAAAGGAGGGGAAGAGAGGGGGAGGGGCTGGTTAAGGCCTCCTAATTAGTGAGATTCTCACTCATAAGCAGGGAAAGATGCCACGACCATCTACGCCACATGTACTGTAATAAAAAGACAGCGTGAATCATTTAAAAGCCTCTCAGAGAAGGAAGTCAACATGTGGCCCTCATCTCATCTGCTGGAGCCATAACTGAGCTCCCTCATCCTCTGAGGGGCTCAGTGTAATAATAATAATAATAATAATAATAATGCACTCAGAGACCAACGAGGTGCCAGCTGCTTTCCTCACTAACGACGGTGAACTTCTTCTTATTTGTACAGTCATCGTAACAATTAGTGATGTTTCTCTAGTTGCATGTTCTTCACTGATGCCTCTAAACAGTCTGTATCTCTGTATCTTCCTTCATTTGACCACCACAGCGTGATCCCGTTGTGACGTCTCTCCTCCTGCAGCGAACACTAAAGATCTCATCACACTGAACTGGGCTGGAGCTGCCAGACGCTACGGTTTCAATCGATGTCCCGGAGCCGCGTGAACGTCGATGTTGTTTCTCCGTAACGTCGACAGCAGCTACGTGTGAGTCGACCTTGTCCTTTTAATCAATAGGTGAACACAACTCGTACAACACAATGTGGGCAATTAGGACAACACAAACCCCTCCAATCGGTGTCTTAAGGTTATCTCTCTCTCTGCGTCTCACTGAACATCTCAAGGAGGAAGAGGACTCTGATGCCTCCTCAGAGCCCCGAGGTGTCGATGAGGCGGAGATGAGCTCCATGATGTGAGAGTATAAATATAGAGGGCTGGTCCTGAGGAACCTGCAGCTCCACTTCCTCAATGTACAGTATAAACATAGAGTATATATATATATACGTATACGTATATATATATATGTATATATATGTATATACAGTATATATATATATGTATATGCATATACGTATATAAGACCAACACCAACCACGAGTCATGAGCCGTCGCTCCTCCAGATGTAAAGTTAGAGGCTCAGTGTTTTCCTCGAACAGCTGGTCACAGTCGTCGGTAGCAACCAATAAAGAAACCTTTATTTTATACATCGAGCGCAGCAGATGGACTCAAAATGAACTCCAGTGTTTTAAATAATGAAATAAAATGTCAGTGCAAAGGTGTTTAATATGAAACATGTAGAATATCATCAGTGTTTTTCTATTGGTTTGCAGCAGCTTGTTAAGGTGACTCGTATCTGCTGGAGGGGCCTTGATGGAAATACGTCCATTTCAGTTGTAATAGTGAATCAGTGGCAGCATTACATTAGTTTTATTTCACTCCTTTGGTCAGGTAGTCTGTGGAGGGAGCTGACGGTCGACATATTGATCTGAAGCATCACATGACAGAATGTTTCCCAACTGACACGTCTTCACCGGAGCACACAAACACACACAATGAGCACAGGGGTGTGTGTGTGGACACTCACCTCTCTCCACTGTTTGGTTTCCACACCTTGAGTGTAAAGCACACACACTGAGGACCAGAGAGAAGAGATGATCAGAGAACACACCTCCAGGAGGAGACTGCTCACTGGAGAACGTGTGAAGTACTCACATGGATCTGACTTGGAGAACGTGTCTTTATCCAGCAGATCTCTGGAAGACAATGAAGAATAAAGTTAAATGCTGACGTGTTCAAAACCACCTTGTTTATGTCCTATGTTTTGACTTTTGTGCGAACATAGATTGTTGGTATATTAAACGCAGACATTAATGGCATAGCTCACATCATTTAGACCTTCTACGATTATCTTTGTTGAAAAAAATAAATAAATAAAAGTTAGACATTTTTATTGCTTCACCTTTAACACGTTTCTTTATCTCAATGAAAGAAACACAATGTTTCACTATTAGCATTCAGAGGGTGACCTTAGGCCACGCCCCCCGCTCGGTGAGAGCATTCAGAGGGTGACCTTAGGCCACGCCCCCCGCTCGGTGAGAGCATTCAGAGGGTGACCTTAGGCCACGCCCCCCGCTCGGTGAGAGCATTCAGAGGGTGACCTTAGGCCACGCCCCCCGCTCGGTGAGAGCATTCAGAGGGTGACCTTAGGCCACGCCCCCCGCTCGGTGAGAGCATTCAGAGGGTGACCTTAGGCCACGCCCCCCGCTCGGTGAGAGCATTCAGAGGGTGACCTTAGGCCACGCCCCCAGCTCGGTGAGAGCATTCAGAGGGTGACCTTAGGCCACGCCCCCCGCTCGGTGAGAGCATTCAGAGGGTGACCTTAGGCCACGCCCCCCGCTCGGTGAGAGCATTCAGAGGGTGACCTTAGGCCACGCCCCCCGCTCGGTGAGAGCATTCAGAGGGTGACCTTAGGCCACGCCCCCCGCTCGGTGAGAGCATTCAGAGGGTGACCTTAGGCCACGCCCCCCGCTCGGTGAGAGCATTCAGAGGGTGACCTTAGGCCACTCCCCCCGCTCGGTGAGAGCATTCAGAGGGTGACCTTAGGCCACGCCCCCCGCTCGGTGAGAGCATTCAGAGGGTGACCTTAGGCCACTCCCCCCGCTCGGTGAGAGCATTCAGAGGGTGACCTTAGGCCACGCCCCCCGCTCGGTGAGAGCATTCAGAGGGTGACCTTAGGCCACGCCCCCCGCTCGGTGAGAGCATTCAGAGGGTGACCTTAGGCTACGCCCCCCGCTCGGTGAGAGCATTCAGAGGGTGACCTTAGGCCACGCCCCCCCGCTCGGTGAGAGCATTCAGAGGGTGACCTTAGGCCACGCCCCCCACTCGGTGAGAGCATTCAGAGGGTGACCTTAGGCCACGCCCCCCGCTCGGTGAGAGCATTCAGAGGGTGACCTTAGGCCACGCCCCCCGCTCGGTGAGAGCATTCAGAGGGTGAACTTAGGCCACTGCCGCTTTCTTTCAGTCAGTAAAACGTTATTATTTTAATATATATATTAATAGGACATATTCTGTTCATGTTTGGAAAACTGTTCTTGAAACAGACTAAAATATATTGTAAATATTTTGTTTGAAAAAAAAACCCGGTTGTAATGTTCATTTTTTCATTTGCATACATCCCATAATGCTTGATTTGTAGTATGAAGTCCTTTCTCACATTTCATCTCTCTCACATTTGGTGAAAGCAAAGTGATACTTTTCCTCAAAAAAAGATATTCCAAATTTTGGTTTTAGACATTTATGACATGTATTATTTTATTCATATATTCCACCACCTGTGTGAACCTCAGGCTTTGATAAACCAACAGAGATTTGAAGAATTTTAATAAATCGGACTTCAACTCTTCAGCTTTAGGGCCAAATGAGCTCCATTATATAGAAATATGTATAACACATGTATCAAATGCCTTTTAAAAGGGGAATTTAAGAAAAGACCTCGGACCCCAATGGACAAGAAACTCAACCATCTTATCATATATGATAAGATCTATGATATTATACTATATTATACTATATCACAAGGTCACATGCTTTGAGGAATATTAACAATAAAGCATTTTTTTTCATTAATTGTACACCTTTTTTGAGTTATGCCTCTCATTAAATGGTATAAATATGATCATATCTGTTATTTTTAGATGGTAATTATCTTGTGAGATGTGCATGACTTTCATGAGGAGCCAAGTGTTTCTTTCATATTGTGTGTATTATTAATTATTAATGTTAAGATCAGAGAGGCGTGCACATTGGCTTCTCTGTGAGCGTCTGCAACCCATAAATGCTCCTCTGCAATGACCCAGAAGACCAATAACTGACTTTCCAACTCAGCATGCATTTTAATAGACTTCCAAATGAAATGTGTCTGCTTGTTCTTGAGAGTCGAGCTGACATGAAGCTTAAAGAATGAATCTAATGGACCTGACAATGCACTGAAGTCTTTTCATCCCAGTTCACAGGAAGCAAGCATGCATTTATTACAATGTCTCCAACACAGCAGCCTGTTCCTTCACCTCCTTTCTACATGTTTCTTTTGTTCTCTCCATAACTCCATCATGCTCGCTTGACCTTTCCTGATGCCTCCATCGCCTCCTTGTTTCCTTCTGCAGGGACCTGAGAGCCTTCACTCCAGAGGCCGAAGCCCGCTGGCGTCTGCTTTGGTTTTATTGTTGTTTCATTTTCCTCTCTCGTAATAAATCTTGCGCGGTGTTCTCTCCTCGGCATCAATCTATACGGATCTTTTCTCCGCCTCTGTATTCCTTCCTCGCTCACTTTTATCACTTTTAGAGCTCTCAAGAGCGTGAAAAACATGAAATATTGAAATCAGGTGTTCAAAGACGGTGTTCTGAGATTGAAGGGTTATGGTTCCAGGCAAAAGGGCATTTTATTACAATTTGATCTCAATTGAAAAGATGTGATGATACTAAAGGAAGATAATAAGCAAAGTGGAGCATGTTCTTATCAGGAATAAACTCCAGCAGCGGAACGGGAGTTTGCATACAAATAATAGACATCAAATAATAGACATGTTTCATCTCTAAGAAATGTAATTCACCCAAATACATGTTCACTTATTGGTCTTCATGAGCACAACGCTATGCAGCTTTTCCCTATTTACAACATTACACATTATGAGTATCCGGTACATGAGCTCTAGATCAATACGTTATTGATTGCCAATCAGATTACCAGAATGAACAAAGCAGATTTCATCCAAATAGGAAATTGATAAATATAAGTTCATAACAGTGAATAATGAGTGAAACAAGTGTCCATGATTTCCTTCAGAAAGAGAGAACTGCTGTTTGTCTTCCTTCACCTTATATTAATAAAGATGTGTGGGAGTCGACCTGACCTTTAATTTATTCAGTTTCTTTAAGAGCTGCTCTGAATGCATCAGATTTAGTTTCCTGTCCTCACTAATGAGAAAATAACGCCAGAGTCTATAAAGGTCGACACCTAGTGCCACTATGACGTGTGTGTGCGTGTGCGTGTGTGTGTTTATAGAATAATCACACAAAAACAAATAGTATAATGTCAAAGGCATTTCTTACTGCATCACTATTTCAAGTCTTCCTCAATACAGCATGATGTTTATCTAGTAAATCAATTTAAAGGAAGATCGACCATAAAGCAGGGCATCCTTTGGGGAGGGACTACCTTGTGATTGACAGGTTGAAACCAAGCCTTGTCTCGGTGTTTCTGTCATTGCCTAACACGCCCTCTGTAGCATTCGGCTG
>NC_046970.1:1065000-1070000 GCF_009769545.1 Cyclopterus lumpus | reverse complement strand
AGATTTAAAAGAGCATCCCACAAATGGGCAATTCACAGTCTCTCTCTTTCCCAAATGTCTCTTTAAATGAAGAAAGTATTGTTTGATGTTGCTTGGTGCTGAAAATGTACAAAGTTCACAGCGAATTTTAGCAACTGGATTGGTTGCTTTCTTGTGCTCCTTTAGATGCTGCGTAAATTCCACATGAGATTGGAAAAATGTTAGACAGTTTGGGTCTATACAGCTGAAACCCCGTCTTCCACGTCCATGATTGTCTTTGTAATGACTCAATTGTTTTTTCATTGTATGAGGCAAAACTGCAGAACTTACAACTCCACTTCATCAACAGCAACCAAACTTCAATGACCAAACCATCTGCACCTGAAACACAGAAACACAATCAATAACATAATATAGCAAAACCATTAGTCATATGAACTGCAAACTTGATTAAGAGAGTAAACTGCACAGTAATAGGACAAACAATTATGATCTTAGGAACAAAAGGTAGTTTCCATAACCTATGGTGAGTTTTTTTAAATAACAAAATCATAAGCCAAGTGAATTTGTCATTTGGATTACAAATCTATTTTCCTAACAGTATCATTTTGATGAATAACAGGTTTTAAAATGATAAAAGCATTCACGTTTTATTCATCACTTTACAATGTACACAACCAATGTTACACTTTAAACCACCCGTCCAGACATTGTTACATTGTATATTTAGCATTTGAATTTATTCTTATTAACTTCATTTTAGTAACATGTTATATATTTTATTAGTATCTTATATTGCTGCACTATATTTTAGGCCTAGAATATCTACTAATGCTTTTTAAATAATTCAAATCTAATATTTTAGCGTCAGCATTGTTGAAGGAGGCGGAGCTTCAAGACTGGAATTCATGACGTCACTTCATGAGCACGCGAAAGTGGCGCGAACTCAGCTAGCTTGCCAAAGCTACTAGCGAGCTAATTACCTTCAAATAAGTAGGTTAGTGCAAACCTTAACTTAAGCTAGCTAGCTAACTGGCTAGATAACGAGGTCCCGTTTTCGAGGCATGTTTTGACAAAAGCATTAGCCTGCCAGCACAAATCCAAAAAGATTAAAATATTAATTAAATGTAATTAGGTTTTAAATGTACTTATATTAGCTACTGATATTTTAGCCACACCACAAATAGTCCATAAACTGACCGTAGCGAACTGTCCTGGAGACAGTCCTGTTGCTAAGCTAAGTTACATTGAGAAGCTGGCTAAAAACATTACTTTAGCTTTAAATTACATTTTTCTAAATGTCCTCTGAAATATTATAATTGATTGAAACTATTGTTAATCAACCTTTCTGTCGTTTCCGGGTCCAATTAAACCGGTTATCGGGGTTTACGCGGCTCAAATGTGACTATTAAAAACTAATGTTAGCTAACACTGGACTATTTTCCATACTGAACCACCCGCATTAAACAAAGCTTACGCGTCATACATTTACAGACAATATATTAACATGACAGCAGGTACTTTCTTTACATTGACTTATTGGGTTGAATGATATTGCTGATGGAGTCACTCACCTCACTGGGCTTTCTCTTTCCGAGCTGTCGCGCCGCATGTCCAGGGTCGACTCACGTACATCGTCTCGCTAGCTAACGATATTCATCCGCCACTTGGTTCGCTGAACCTACGTACTGCGTGGTAGTGTCCAGGTCACGTTTGTGATCCGGCTGTCAAAAACGTATTGATCCGCCGCGTGGTTTAGGTTAGTTCGCCGTCTGGTTTTCCATTGGTTAGTGATGCAGCTGAGCTGACAGGCAGCTCGCAGTTTGCGACCTGGTACGGTCGATTATGCATAACTTTAATAGGCCTATTAAAGTTATGCATAATCGACCTGGTACGGTCGATTATGCATAACTTTAATAGGCGTTCACAACAAACGCGTTGCGAATATTCGCAACGCGTTTGTTGTGAACGCCTATTAAAGTTATGCAGGATAAGCCTCAATTCAATGTAAATGGATTAGTTGTACACAAAGTCACCCCTGAACAGTTCCTGAAGAGGCAAATTAGCTAAAGAGAATAAAACTGTTTTTTGTAGTAGGCTGTATGCATTTGTATTTCTGGGTAGAATTTGACTATTTAACATGGGGGTCTAATGGAAATTGAATCGCTTTTAAATTCTCAAGTGGCCGTTTGAGGATCGGCAGTTAATGGCACTTGTTTTTGACTGTTGGACATAACCATCATTATAACTCACAGTATTAAGTTCAATTGACTTCTTGAAATGTACAATTTATTGAACTGGCTTAAAAACCTGAGTTGAACTACCGACAACTTATACAATTGAGTTGTAATTGTATAACTTATCATGATAAGTTGAAGTAAATGACAAAAATACATTATCATGACTTATTGTTCAAATCCTTTTTTACAGTGTAGGTAGGTAGGTAGGTAGGTAGGTAGGTAGGTAGATAGGTAGGTAGGTAGGTAGGTAGGTAGGTAGGTAGGTAGGTAGATAGGTAGGTAGGTAGGTAGGTAGGTAGGTAGGTAGGTAGGTAGGTAGGTAGGTAGGTAGGTAGGTAGGTAGGTAGGTAGGTAGGTAGGTAGGTAGGTAGGTAGGTAGGTAGGTAGGTAGGTAGGTAGGTAGGTAGGTAGGTAGGTAGGTAGGTAGGTAGGTAGGTAGGTAGGTAGGTAGGTAGGTAGGTAGGTAGGTAGGTAGGTAGGTAGGTAGGTAGGTAGGTAGGTAGGTAGGTAGGTAGGTAGGTAGATAGATAGGTAGGTAGATAGATAGATAGATAGATAGATAGATAGATAGATTGATTGATTGATTGATGGTGAGGGGTTAGGGGGTTAGATGGTAGCGCTGGATGACAGGAGGAACAAGGAGTTAATGAGGACTGAGAATAGAAGAAGGCAAAAAAGAGCTTAGAGAGAGGAGCTATAGTGGAAGATGGTACACAGAAGATGGGAGACAAGAGGACCCATAGGGAGCCATAGGGAGCCAAATGGAGCCGTAGGGAGCCATATGGAGCTGTAGGGAGCCGTAGGGAGCCTTAGGGAGCCATATGGAGCCGTAAGGGAGCCATAGGGAGCTGTAGGGAGCCATAGGGAGCCATAGGGAGCCTTAGGGAGCCTTAGGGAGCCATATGGAGCCGTAAGGGAGCCATAGGGAGCCTTATGGAGCCATAGGGAGCCATAGGGAGCCATAGGGAGCCTTAGGGAGCCATAGGGAGCCATATGGAGCCATAGGGACCTGTAGGTAGCCATAGGGAGCTGTGTGGGTGGAAGGACGAGGTAATCTGTTCATAAAGCCGGAGAGCGCCGGGGAACGCATTATGCAGCACCGAGTTATTAACCCTTTCTTCGGCCTTCGCCATTGTCTCTCATCTCATCACTGTCCTGTCTTTCAGAATTTCATTTTCTTATTAGTTGGCTGCCTAATCATTTTGTTGATAGCAATATTTAATTATGATCATTAATGTGCTTTATGTGTGTTAAAAAAACCAATGCGGGAGAAAGAAGATCCTCTAAAATGTCTTCTAGTCTGTCTTTCTATAACAATACAAGCAGCAGCGATTCATAAATAAATCTCTCCATGGCCCGATCATCTGAGTCCAGACTAGCTGGCTGTGCGTCGGTTTGGGATCGATGGGGAACCGAGCAGGATCGTTTTTCCCACCAGCTGTTGAATTATTCAGGCCAGGACTTCCTCTGGGGAGATCCCTGCTCAGCCCGCCATGCAGACAGCGAGCGCTGCAGCATGGGGGGCTGCTCGGTCTGCAGAGCTCAGGTAACCAGAAGCATCCCGGACCCACTTGTTGTTTTCAACGTGTCATGTGAAGGTGGCCGACGCCAGACATGTGCAGCTCTCTGCCTTCACGTTATGAACGTGAGCCCATACTGTACAGATTAGACGTTGTGGAACGGAGCTCGTGTCAGACGTGTGATGGTTTTAGGGATGTCGGTCTCCTTGTGGGAGTTCCTCCTTTGCTGCCACTAAGACCTTCAGCTCCTCAGTCACCAGCACACCAGAAGCCCGTCTGGAGTTATGTTGAGACTGAAGAGGATCGCAGCTGCTGATTGGTCCATAAATCATGTATCATTTAATACCGCTATGCACCCAAAACATAAAGCTAATGATATGTTACAATGTCCACCAACAGACTGACCAACAGACTGACCAACAGACTGACCAATGACCAACAGACTGACCAACAGACTGACCAATGACCAACAGACTGACCAACAGACTGACCAACAGACTGACCAATGACCAACAGACTGACCAACAGACTGACCAATGACCAACAGACTGACCAACAGACTGACCGATGACCAACAGACTGACCAACAGACTGACCAACAGACTGACCAACAGAGCCCATGTTATGGCTAAACATAAATAATTTGCAGAACAATTTAAAGGGGATTTTACAATAATAGCAGGATTAGACACACACACACACAGACACAGACACACACACACACACACACACACACACACACACACACAGAGACACACACACACGTTTTTCCCTCAGGGCAATGGTTGCACCATAATCAACTCCAGCTATCTCGCCCACACACTCTCCACCCGTCTGCAGCACACACACTCTCCACCCGTCTGCAGCACACACACTCTCCACCCGTCTGCAGCACACACACTCTCCACCCGTCTGCAGCACACACACTCTCCACCCGTCTGCAGCACACACACTCTCCACCCGTCTGCAGCACACACACTCTCCACCCGTCGGCAGCACACACACTCTCGTGCCCAATCATCCTGTCCTGCAGTGGGAGGAGCCAGAGCTGAAATAGCAGCACAGGCTGAGAATAGCAAACCATCTCACATCATGAACACCATCATGTGTCACTCACTACGAGAGGCCGACACTTTGTAAACATTACACTGTTCATTCATTTCTCAGACACACCTGTGTTATTTTGACAGGTACAGTGTTGTCATCTCAAATGAACCGCCCAGTGATTGACAGATATTGAATCGTGCTCTTCGGACACATG
>NC_046970.1:1042500-1055000 GCF_009769545.1 Cyclopterus lumpus | reverse complement strand
CTGTCCTCTGCCCTCTGCCCTCTGTCCTCTGCCCTCTGCCCTCTGCCCTCTGCCCTCTGTCCTCTGCCTTCTGCCCCCTACCCTCTGTCCTCTACCCTCTGTCCTCTGCCCTCTGCCCTCTGTCCTCTGCCTTCTGCCCCCTACCCTCTGTCCTCTACCCTCTGCCCTCTGCCCTCTACCCTCTACCCTCTGTCCTCTGCCCTCTGCCCTCTGCCCTCTGCCCTCTGTCCTCTGCCCTCTGTCCTCTACCCTCTGTCCTCTACCCTCTGCCCTCTACCCTCTGTCCTCTACCCTCTGCCCTCTGCCCTCTACCCTCTGCCCTCTGTCCTCTGCCCTCTGCCCTCTACCCTCTGCCCTCTGCCCTCTGCCCTCTACCCTCTGCCCTCTGTCCTCTGCCCTCTGCCCTCTACCCTCTGCCCTCTGTCCTCTGCCCTCTGCCCTCTACCCTCTACCCTCTGCCCTCTGTCCTCTGCCCTCTGCCCTCTACCCTCTACCCTCTGTCCTCTACCCTCTACCCTCTGTCCTCTGCCCTCTGCCCTCTGCCCTCTGTCCTCTGCCTTCTGCCCTCTGCCCTCTGCCCTCTACCCTCTACCCTCTACCCTCTACCCTCTGTCCTCTGCCCTCTGCCCTCTGCCCTCTGCCCTCTGCCCTCTGCCCTCTACCCTCTGCCCTCTGCCCTCTGCCCTCTGCCCTCTGCCTTCTGCCCTCTGCCCTCTACCCTCTACCCTCTACCCTCTACCCTCTACCCTCTGCCCTCTGCCCTCTGCCCTCTGCCTTCTGCCCTCTGCCCTCTACCCTCTACCCTCTGTCCTCTGCCCTCTGCCCTCTGCCCTCTGCCTTCTGCCCTCTGCCTTCTGCCCTCTGCCCTCTACCCTCTACCCTCTACCCTCTACCCTCTACCCTCTGCCCTCTGCCCTCTGCCTTCTGCCCTCTGCCCTCTACCCTCTACCCTCTACCCTCTACCCTCTACCCTCTGCCCTCTGCCCTCTGCCCTCTGCCCTCTGCCCTCTACCCTCTACCCTCTACCCTCTACCCTCTACCCTCTACCCTCTGCCCTCTGCCCTCTGCCCTCTGCCCTCTGCCCTCTACCCTCTACCCTCTACCCTCTACCCTCTACCCTCTACCCTCTGCCCTCTGCCCTCTGCCTTCTGCCCTCTGCCCTCTGCCCTCTACCCTCTACCCTCTACCCTCTACCCTCTGCCCTCTGCCCTCTACCCTCTGCCCTCTGCCCTCTACCCTCTACCCTCTGTCCTCTGCCCTCTGTCCTCTACCCTCTACCCTCTGCCCTCTGTCCTCTACCCTCTGTCCTCTGCCCTCTGCCCTCTGCCCTCTGCCCTCTGCCCTCTGTCCTCTGCCCTCTGCCCTCTGCCCTGAGTCTTTGCCCCACCACCCCGGTCGTGACCATTGCCTCCGTCTGATGGACCAGGAGGTGGTCGGTGCTGCTGGTCACATTAAAATGTTCCTTTTCCTCATTTTGCATCCAGAAGGAAATCACTGTTGACCAGCTGGAAAACTACAATTGTCATATATCTGGTATCTTTGTAGCTTTACTGTCTCTCTCTCACACACACACACACACACACACACACACACACACACACACACACACACACACACACACACAGCTATAAGCATATTTTTCTTTCATAATCAATTTATACCGACACAGGATGCTTCTGCCCACACAGCCCTGCAGCTCAGAATCAGGAGCGCGCGCGCGCACACACACACACACACACACACACACACACACACACACACACACACACCATCATTATTTCCGAGTCATGCACCACTGTGCACATATAAAGACAAATAATGTTCTCCAATGTGTCTGAACCGCCCATAAACGGAGATAAATAGGCGCACACACACACACACACACACACACACACACACACACACACACACACACACACACAGACACAGACACACAGACACACACACAGACACACACACACACACACAGACACACACACAACCTTTTCTTTGCCACTATAATTCATGTATTTTAAGGGCTCGCTGTGGAGTGGGTGAACACATTATTGCAGATGTTCCAAGGAGTGGGCTGACAGGAGCAGAGCCAGAGGACGGAAAAAGAAATCAGAGACAGAAGGAAGAAGACCTTCACTGCAGCCTTGAGAAGCAATCTGTGGCATTGCACATGCACATTGCACATGCACATTGCACATGCACATGCACACACACTGGGACTCCAGATACCAATTCATAAACACAGCTGTATGTTTAAATCTTTTCTTCTGTTTTGACCTGTTTCTGGATCAATATCATCTCTTGACACAGAACATGTGTTTCATGCACTCATCGTGAATGTTTTCAGATGACTGAATGTGCATTATGGTTATTAATACCATTCCAATGCTTCAGACCGGCACGTCTTTTTAGGCATCAAGGATGCAAGGATGCAAGGATGCAAGGATGCAAGGATGTAAAAGATTGCTGCGTCTCACCGGTCGGGACGAGAAGATGTGATAAAAGTTGATTTATGTGATCAAAGATGTTCATTTCAAGCAACGAGGAGAGACATACGTGTAAATAAAAAATGACGTCAGGTTATTCCATAACCATGACTGCCGTTATCTAGCATGACATCATTTAGCATCTCTCACAACAGAAACAATACTTCATATTCAATCAGCAACGGTTGAGTCGTGTTTTTTTGAGTCGTGTTTTCTGAAAGAGTTTTTCTTCAAAACAAAGATACCAGAACATTGGGGAGGAAACAAAAACACGCTTATTCATGAACGTCTTGCTGATGGAAAGCAAAAACTAAAACCCTGGATAACTCCTTCAATGATGACGGACCAGGAGGCCGTCAATGCTTTGTGCTGCTGGCCACATTAATAACACTGTAGGGGGTTCAAGTGTCCCTTCCCTCGGCTTCCTGTGGTTTCCTAAGCTCTAATCACTGTGATTATGCTTTCTTGCGTCATGCTGTCCAAAAATATCGCCCTTCTTGAAGCAATTATGCAAAAACAGACAAATGCCCCTTCAAGCGAGTGGATCTCCGAACAATGAAGTCGGTGATTTGTTTCCCTCACGACCTTGAAACTGAAGACGTGTGTTTTCTCCGTTAATCTCCTTCATAACACGAAGGACTAATTGATACGTGTCTTAAAGGCAGGGGGCGGTCAGCAGACACCAGTTCATCAGGCAACCGCTTGTTATTTTCAGCCTGTGACGCACAATTTAAAGTTTGACACCGTCGAGTTCGTCGAATTTATTTTGAGGCTGTGACAGGAAGTGACAAAAAGAATCAGCAATTCATTTTTTACCTTGAAAATGGAAAAATGGAAAGATTCTCCCACAACTCAAATATGCGGTTTCTGGTGGAGAATCGTATTGTCATGTGATTGAAATAAACTACACACAATCTAAAACGTCGACACTGACCTTCAGATGTTGATGTCGTGAGCTCACAATCAAAGAACCGAGGACTTTCCCATCCATTAACACAGAGAGATACATATTCTGTGGAAGAACCCTGAATGCAGCTCAGCACGAGGAACAGGAATAAGACAGAAAGCCTTTTCCTCAAACTCCTCACCTCTCTGAAGACCACAAACCAGACTACACGAAGAGGATTTAAGCTAATACAGTAAACAGTCAATTCATGGAGAAATGTCGGAAGTGTCAATCAAACCATAAAGGCAGTAAACATACTAAGGAATAAAGGTGCCGTGTGTTTGGTGACATCTGGTGGTGAAGTTGCAGTTATATATATATGGCCCACGACAGTAAGTATTTATTTATTTACAGGCCATATATATGTATATATATACATATATATACATATATATGTGTGTATATATACATATATATATATACTATATATATGTGTATATATATATATATATATGTATATATGTGTGTGTATATATATATATATATATATATATATATATATATATATATATATATATATAGGGCTCTTTCAATGATTTACATACTTAATAAATGGTATACTCCATTTCTGCCAATAGATTCCCTAAATGCAACATAGTGCTCCTGTGTGCAGACTGATGCTGGAGGACTCCACTGAGGCTTTGTCTGTGTCTCTGCTGCCTGGAGAACCTACTGGGTTCCTTACCTCTCCCCTGTGGAGTCGTACAGGGTTTCAGACCCCAGTTCAAAGGGGCCACATGTTCCCTCCCACAGTGTAATCCTGTGGGGAAGAACATCACAGAGAGCCTTTTATGACTGAGATCAACACAGAAGGACCCGTGGACCGACGAGCCCACATGAGGTATTTCTGGAGGCTGATTGGCTGGCTCAGGGCCCGGAGCTCACAGGGCCGGCTGCTGGATTACAGACCATAATAATAAACAACCACATGACACACACATGATAACTAATTATGAACCTGATTTAACACACTGCTGCCCTCACATGAGCTCCTCCAACAGTAGTTATGGTACTGCTTATGAAGGGTCATAGTAGTTATGGTACTGTTTATGAAGGGTCATAGTAGTTATGGTACTGTTTATGAAGGGTCATAGTAGTTATGGTACTGCTTATGAAGGGTCATAGTAGTCATGGTACTGCGTATGAAGGGTCATAGTAGTTATGGTACTGAGTATGAAGGGTCATAGTAGTCATGGTACTGCTTATGAATGGTCATAGTAGTTATGGTACTGCTTATGAATGGTCATAGTAGTTATGGTACTGCTTATGAATGGTCATAGTAGTTATGGTACTGCTTATGAATGGTCATAGTAGTTATGGTACTGCTTATGAATGGTCATAGTAGTTATGGTACTGCTTATGAAGGGTCATAGTAGTTATGGTACTGTTTATGAAGGGTCATAGTAGTTATGGTACTGCTTATGAAGGGTCATAGTAGTCATGGTACTGCGTATGAAGGGTCATAGTAGTTATGGTACTGCGTATGAAGGGTCATAGTAGTCATGGTACTGCTTATGAATGGTCATAGTAGTTATGGTACTGCGTATGAAGGGTCATAGTAGTCATGGTACTGCTTATGAATGGTCATAGTAGTTATGGTACTGCTTATGAAGGGTCATAGTAGTTATGGTACTGTTTATGAAGGGTCATAGTAGTTATGGTACTGTTTATGAAGGGTCATAGTAGTTATGGTACTGTGTATGAAGGGTCATAGTTGTTATGGTACTGGTCTCATACTGGTCTCACACTGGTCTCACACTGGTCTGAAGCTGGTCTCACACTGGTCTCAAACTGGTCTGAAGCTGGTCTCACACTGGTCTCACACTGGTCTCACACTGGTCTGACGCTGGTCTCATACTGGTCTGAAGCTGGTCTCACACTGGTCTCATACTGGTCTCACACTGGTCTCACACTGGTCTGACGCTGGTCTGACGCTGGTCTCATACTGGTCTGAAGCTGGTCTCACACTGGTCTCAAACTGGTCTGAAGCTGGTCTCACACTGGTCTCACACTGGTCTGAAGCTGGTCTCACACTGGTCTCATACTGGTCTGAAGCTGGTCTCACACTGGTTTGATGCTGGTCTCATACTGGTCTGAATCTGGTCTCACACTGGTCTCATACTGGTCTGAAGCTGGTCTCACACTGGTCTCACACTGGTCTGAAGCTGGTCTCACACTGGTCTCACACTGGTCTGAAGCTGGTCTCACACTGGTCTCATACTGGTCTGAAGCTGGTCTCACACTGGTCTGAAGCTGGTCTCACACTGGTCTCACACTGGTCTCATACTGGTCTGAAGCTGGTCTCACACTGGTTTGATGCTGGTCTCATACTGGTCTGAAGCTGGTCTCACACTGGTCTGAAGCTGGTCTCACACTGGTCTCACACTGGTCTGACGCTGGTCTCACACTGGTCTGACGCTGGTCTGAAGCTGGTCTCACACTGGTCTCACACTGGTCTCACACTGGTCTGACGCTGGTCTGAAGCTGGTCTCACACTGGTCTCACACTGGTCTCACACTGGTCTCACACTGGTCTCACACTGGTCTCACACTGGTCTCACACTGGTCTGACGCTGGTCTCACACTGGTCTGACGCTGGTCTCACACTGGTCTGAAGCTGGTCTCACACTGGTCTCACACTGGTCTGAAGCTGGTCTCACACTGGTCTCACACTGGTCTGACGCTGGTCTCACACTGGTCTCACACTGGTCTCACACTGGTCTCACACTGGTCTCACACTGGTCTCACACTGGTCTGACGCTGGTCTCACACTGGTCTGACGCTGGTCTCACACTGGTCTGAAGCTGGTCTCACTGGTCTGAAGCTGGTCTCACACTGGTCTCACACTGGTCTCATACTGGTCTCACACTGGTCTGAAGCTGGTCTCACACTGGTCTGACGCTGGTCTCACACTGGTCTGAAGCTGGTCTCACACTGGTCTCACACTGGTCTGAAGCTGGTCTCACACTGGTCTCACACTGGTCTCATACTCGTCGTATCTGTTTGACTTCAGGTGAAAGTTCAGGTGTTTACGACATAATGAATTCATGTTCTCCACGTTCCACGTGGTCCTTGTGGTGTTCCTGTAGAAAGGTGTATTTGAAGAATAGCCTACTCACTTATGAATGATAGGTGTAATTTAAAAGGTGCATCGAAGGAGCGCTGCACTCGTTGGTGGTCCTGATAACAAAGAGCTGGGTAATGTTTGACAGGCTGCTGTGACGATGGATCAAAGGTTCACGTCCGTGTTCTCCTTCAGATTCCTGAACACGTCTGAACCGGTGAGTGTGCCTCTGAAAACGCTGCCGCTCAATGCTGCCGTAGGTTTGACTGTCCGTCACGTGTTAAACCCCAAGGCGCTCCTGTCCTCGGCATCATGGTGGAGTTGGCGTTCTACCCGGCGGTGGCCCTGATGTATTTCTTTGGCGTGATGAAAGCCACGCAGGACGACCGCGTGGAGCTGGACGAGCGGGCGTCGCTGAACGTGTTCCTCCTGTTCGTGCTGGCCCAGCCGCTGTGCCTCGTGCTGGGGGAGCACACCGGCATGGCCACGTACCTCCTCACCGCGCTGGTCTCCTACAACTTCCTGCCGTGGAGAAGCACCAAGCAGCCCGCCAAGGGAACGGAATCCACGAAGAAGACAAAGTGAGAGCAAGACATGTACACCGAAGGAAGAAGAAAACATGTATTTATGTGAAGAATAGGCATTTAATGTGAACATGTTATGTGTGTTAATAAATGAATGTGTTGCTCGACCGTGCAGTAGTAAACATCTGTACTGTATCCAGAGACTAGGAAGTGACTCATCAACTAAATAGATATGGAATTATATATATATATATAAAGCAATGCACCAAAAAATAATATAAATCCTCAAATAGACAAATATATGTGAAAGTATTTGCATCAAAAACATATTATTTGTTGCCTCTCAGATGTTTCTTTCCATTTCAGCCAACAATAAATGTGTATTTTATTCCTCCATTTATGGACCTTCTTCCTTATTATCCGTACTCTTCCTTGTTAGTGAAGAAATGTGGTTAATTATCCGCCCATGTTCATCTAAAGCTGGAGAGTGATGGGATTGGAGCTGCGTTAGAGTCCGAGGCGCTGAGGAACAGCTGTATTGAAGATGCTCATGACTTCCTCTGCATTTAATTAGAGCTCATCAAGACATTTTCCAGGTCTGCACAATGTCTCTCCCTCATCTCTCCTCGTATACGTGAATGCAGCATGAAGCTGTTACCTGGCTGTCTAAGTTCTCAGCTCACTGATTTCCAGGTCAGTGGTGCTGCTTCCTCCATCAGTTAAAAATACCATTCATATTCTGCCCTTCTGGAACTTATATGGCTCCTTTATTGCAGACCTTTCTTCCTATTCCCCAGCCGGTCCTCTGAACTGAATGACTTCTCCTTGGTGTCGGTCTTCTATCCATCGTAATCATTCTCTTTGTTTCCAAGAGGCCAGTTTCAGTTCCTTTGCATCATCTGATCTGACTATTATCCATTATATTGTCCATTTATCAACAGGAATAGAAACTCCATAAAGTCACAGCTTAAATAGTCTTTCTATGACCACAACATCAATATTATTAAGTTACACAGGGATGTGATCAGATAACCCAGCCGGAGGTAGAACAAAGTTATTTTTAAATAGATGGTTGTATAAAAATATCGAACAGAAAATTCGTTGATTTGGTTAATTATTGGATCCCCAATACCAAAAAAAGTAGCAATGGTGGCTTTTTCAAGAATGCCACAGCAAAGGTTTCATCAGTACCTTTGTGCATCTGTTACATGTTTACACCTAAACACACATGTTCTAAGTCACAACACAGTCTGATTATCAGGCATGTGGTCTGGACCAAGAAACATCTCAGACTACAAGAGGACCACCATGTCTGCATCGCTCTTCAGGACCAACGCCCCACGTACTAAGATTATCACCATTTTATTTCAACCTGCTTTGACTTGATCCCTCTTCTTGAAACACCAGTCAGTTGTCCACGTTACTCTCCTGGACGCCATAAGCATCCATCGCCTCCTCGTCATCTCCCGTCACCAACGTGCACATGGAAGTCTGCTTCAATCGAGACGCCCTCCACCTCTTCCCCTCCAACACATTCTTGACATACTCTTTTCAGGATGACTTCTTTTCCCATTCACACCTCGGTAGAACCGTGTGAACCCACCTCCAATGCTCCTACCCCCCCCCCACGTTAAATTAATTTAACTTTACACACTTGTAAACATAATCAATATGGAACCTTTCCTATTTACTCAGGCATTTGGCTACATTTCAAATAGACGTTCTCCGTTGCAGGATGATGGAGAGACCAGTACGCCGTAGTGATGAAATCCCAGGCGTTTGTCATATAGGTTGTGCAGAAGGAGCACGCACTGCTGCGACGTGACGGGGTTCATGTATGGATGGTTATTTGTTTGGAACTGGCATCTTCAAATGTGTTTGGCCTCCTCGGAGGCGCTAATGGCCGTCGTACATCACAGTGCGAGCGTCTCCCACTGCGGCTGGGAAAGACACCGCCTGACACCAGTTAATGGTCGGAGTTTACAAAGGAAATGAAGATGTATGAGTTCTGAGTCTGAATCTCTTGTCCTGAAGGGGAAAGAAATGCATCAGGAAGAAAAACATCTCCCCAAACCTGCACCTCATCCCTCACAGCCTCGTTGCCTGTTTATCCTGAATGATTAATACACCTGCATGATAAAGGATGCTTTTCTTTCTCTTTACATAAAACAGGAGATCAAGAGCTAAATGTTATCTGCAGACAGCTGGGGCAAAAAAAGAATAAAAATACTGTCACTATAATGACAGGAGCGTGATCTTGTGGAAATTCGTTCTTCTTTTTTCTTTATGATCCAAAGAAGATAGAAGACAATATACAATATTCACGCCAGAAGACTCTTTTTAACTTGTTTATTTTCTTGAGGGAATGTTGGATCCTTCATTAAATATGTATTTACATTATGTACAGTTAGAAATTTTACATGGCTCGGTCACATGCACATTGTTATATAAAAAAAGACTATACACACATTTACACTCATTTAAGAGTAGTCTGTGCAATAGAAGGCACACGTGACCTTTGACCCTGCATGTATGACCCACGAGTACATATTTCACAGACTGCCACATGTCGTCTTCCCAAACACGAGCTGGACAGCAGCAGAGCCGCCCAGTGTTGGTGCGTGGTGTCGATCCAAAGCAGGATCCATCCCTCAGAGCAGAGCTCCACCATCTATTGGACAATCTGTCCACACTCAGGATGTCAATGTCCTCCATAAGCGTGCTGCTTAAAGGCAGTAAGGCTGGTCGGCTGAAGCTGAGCGGACCTCTTGGGTCCTCGTGGTCTTGAGATGGTTGGGCCGGACTAGAACTCTGGGTCTGGGCTGAGGTCCCGCCCCCGATACCGGAGCCACTGGTTACACACGTTTGTCTTTGTTTTGATTCCAGCCAATTGACCATTTGCTAAACCCCGCCCCCAAGCAGCGGTTGGTCAATATGGTCAATTCATTCTGAGTCACCAGGTGAGATCCACGGGTGCATTGTCTTTTGGCACAACATTTTTAAATACTACTTTGAATGCCACGCGGAGGCTTTAACTAGTGATCAGGCCCGTTTCAGCTGGTCAAACAGGTTTGAAACGAGACGCTGTGAGCGGCTCCATTTGGAGACAGAACATTGCCGTCAGCTGGTGGACCAATTCAAGACATTTGGTGTGATAGTAACTCTTCTGAAAGGAGAACTAGATTGTGGTGAGATCTCATCATCCTGTTAGTGGTCGGTAGTAATATTGGGAAGAATGTCAGAATATGAACAGACATATAAGGATGACATGGGATCTCTGGGCCTTTTACGAAGGTGTGCATGCTGCTCTGGCAAAGAGGAATATTTGCTTGAAAAGAGGACTTTAAAGGCAGGGACATACTGGGGACGTCTTTCTATGTATTTCACATACTGCATCAGCACAAACATTAATATAATTGATTTCTAAACCTACTGTCGAGCTGAACAGATAGTTTTAAGCCTCGTTGGGGACTCACATGTCTTTGTAAACTAAGTCTAAAGATATGCTCAATACATATCTGAAAAACAATTCACAGAGTATTCACAGCAGTGTTCATCATCCAAAGTGCATGTAAATCCTAACTTGAGGCCATCTGAGGAGGAAGACTCCTCAGTAACAAGGTGGTGCAGGTAACAAGGTGGTGCAGGTAACAAGATGGTGCAGGTAACAAGGTGGTGCAGGTAGCAAGGTGGTGCAGGTAGCAAGGTGGTGCAGGTAACAAGGTGGTGCAGGTAGCAAGGTGGTGCAGGTAACAAGATGGTGCAGGTAGCAAGGTGGTGCAGGTAACAAGGTGGTGCAGGTAGCAAGGTGGTGCAGGTAACAAGATGGTGCAGGTAGCAAGGTGGTGCAGGTAACAAGGTGGTGCAGGTAATTAGGTGGTGCAGGTAGCAAGGTGGTGCAGGTAGCAAGGTGGTGCAGGTAACAAGGTGGTGCAGGTAACAAGGTGGTGCAGGTAACAAGGTGGTGCAGGTAATTAGGGCTCCTGCATTTTTGCTATATTTTTTACACATAATTCATTGACTGTCAATGCCTCAGAATCCAAACAAAAAGCCAAATCCCTCCATGCTTTGATTAAATGCACTCTCTAAAGAGTGTCTAAAGTGTGTGTCTAAAGAGTGTCTAGAGAATGCACTCTCTAAAGAGTGTCTAAAGAGTGTCTAGAGAATGCACTCTCTAAAGAGTGTCTAAAGAGTGTCTAAAGTGTGTCTAGAGAATGCACTCTCTAAAGAGTGTCCAAAGTGTGTGTCTAAAGAGTGTCTAGAGAATGCACTCTCTAAAGAGTGTCCAAAGAGTGTCTAAAGTGTGTCTAGAGAATGCACTCTCTAAAGAGTGTCTAAAGAGTGTCTAAAGAGTGTTTAGAGAATGCACTCTCTAAAGAGTGTTTAAAGAGTGTCTAAAGTGTGTCTAGAGAATGCACTCTCTAAAGAGTGTCTAAAGAGTGTCTAGAGAATGCACTCTCTAAAGAGTGTCTAAAGAGAGTTTAAAGAGTGTCTAAAAAGTGTCTAGAGAATGTCTAAAGAGTGTCTAGAGAATGCACTCTCTAAAGAGTGTTTAAAGAGTGTCTAAAAAGTGTCTAGAGAATGTCTAAAGAGTGTCTAGAGGATGCACTCTCTAAAGAGTGTTTAAAGAGTGTCTAAAGTATGTCTAAAGAGTGTCTAGAGAATGCACTCTCTAAAGAGTGTTTAAAGAGTGTCTAAAGAGTGTCTAGAGGATGTATAAAGAGTCTAAAGAGTGTCTAACGCTACAGTACTTCTCCAGGAAGAAGGAAGGGTCTAGAAGGAAACCCTTTGCATTGTTATCACATGGAACCGGGTCAGTCTGGCTCATGAGCAGTCCAGTGAAGGGCCCACATGGAACCGGGTCAGTCTGGCTCATGAGCAGTCCAGTGAAGGGCCCACATGGAACCGGGTCAGTCTGGCTCATGAGCAGTCCAGTGAAGGGCCCACATGGAACCGGGTCAGTCTGGCTCATGAGCAGTCCAGTGAAGGGCCCACATGGAACCGGGTCAGTCTGGCTCATGAGCAGTCCAGTGAAGGGCCCACATGGAACCGGGTCAGTCTGGCTCATGAGCAGTCCAGTGAAGGGCCCACATGGAACCGGGTCAGTCTGGCTCATGAGCAGTCCAGTGAAGGGCCCACATGGAACCGGGTCAGTCTGGCTCATGAGCAGTCCAGTGAAGGGCCCACATGGAACCGGGTCAGTCTGGCTCATGAGCAGTCCAGTGAAGGGCCCACATGGAACCGGGTCAGTCTGGCTCATGAGCAGTCCAGTGAAGGGCCCACATGGAACCGGGTCAGTCTGGCTCATGAGCAGTCCAGTGAAGGGCCCAGTAGACTCCAGGTCCAGAGAACCTCCTGGTTCCTATGGTACTATGATCAGAAACCAGTGCACATCCTCTCAGTTACCAGACGACCAGCTTTGGCCAGATTGGAAGAGAAGAAAAGAAAAGCCGAGATAAAAAGAAGCAAAACATGGAAAGAGTCTTT
>NC_046970.1:1025000-1037500 GCF_009769545.1 Cyclopterus lumpus | reverse complement strand
TACGTATGTGTTACATGTGTGTTACGTGTGTGTGTGTTACGTATGTGTTACGTGTGTGTTACGTGTGTTACGTATGTGTTACGTGTGTTTCGTGTGTTTATGTGTGTTACGTATGTGTTACGTGTGTGTGTGTTACGTATGTGTTACGTGTGTTTGTGTGTTACGTATGTGTTACGTGTGTGTGTGTTACGTGTGTGTTTATGTGTGTTACGTGTGTGTTATGTGTGTTACGTGTGTTTATGTGTGTTATGTGTGTGTTACGTGTTTATGTGTGTTACGTGTGTGTTACGTGTGTGTTATGTGTGTTACGTGTGTGTATGTTACGTATGTGTTACGTGTGTGTGTTACGTATGTGTTACGTGTGTGTGTGTGTTACGTGTGTGTGTTACGTATGTGTTACGTGTGTGTGTGTGTTACGTATGTGTTACGTGTGTGTTACGTATGTGTTACGTGTGTTACGTGTGTTTATGTGTGTTACGTATGTGTTACGTGTGTGTGTGTTACGTATGTGTTATGTGTGTGTGTGTTACGTATGTGTTACGTGTGTGTGTGTGTTACGTATGTGTTACGTGTGTGTGTGTTACGTATGTGTTACGTGTGTGTGTGTGTGTTACGTATGTGTTACGTGTGTGTGTGTTACGTATGTGTTACGTGTGTGTGTGTTACGTATGTGTTACGTGTGTGTGTGTTACGTATGTGTTACGTATGTGTTACGTGTGTGTGTGTTACGTATGTGTTACGTGTGTGTGTGTTACGTATGTGTTACGTGTGTTTGTGTGTGTTTATGTGTGTTACGTGTGTGTTATGTGTGTTACGTGTGTTTGTGTGTTATGTGTGTTTTACGTGTTTATGTGTGTTACGTGTGTGTTATGTGTGTTACGTGTGTGTTATGTGTGTTACGTGTGTTTACATGTGTTACATGTGTTATGTGTGTTATGTGTGTGTTACGTGTTTATGTGTGTTACGTGTGTGTTACGTGTGTGTTACGTGTGTGTTATGTGTGTTACGTGTGTGTTACGTGTGTGTTACGTGTGTTACGTGTGTTACGTGTGTTTGTGTGTTACATGTGTGTTACGTGTGTGTTACGTGTGTTTATGTGTGTTTACGTGTGTGTTATGTGTGTTACGTGTGTTTACATGTTACATGTGTTACATGTGTTTATGTGTGTGTTGCATGTGTTCATGTATGTGTTTGTGTGTTTACGTGTGTTTGTGTGTGTGTTTATGTGCGTTTTGCGTCTGTGTTACGTGTGTATGACAACTGAACACCCGTGGGTAAAGATGTGTTTGTTCTTAGAGAGCAGCGTCACTCTGCAGCTGCACGTCCACAAACAGCAAAACACACAAACTTGAAATAGTTTACTTTTTTAAAGCAATTGGGAATCACTAAACTAGAGTGGAGTAATATAAATAACTTGCTTCCCATATTCTCCCCTGTGTACTTTACCAGAGGAGCTATTGTAATATATTCTATTGTACCCGAAGCCACACTTTGATCCTCTTACATAATTAGACAGAGACCACGAGGGAGGCAGACGGTGGATGGGTTGTGAGGTTATGGGATGGCAGACCACAGCGCTGACTTCATTCTGAGTGGAAACTGTTACCTGCGTTCAACAGCTGCGGTCACCCCGTCTCACTCTGGGAGGGTGAGACGGGGTGAGACAGCACATCTGTTAGCCGATAACCAGCAGTCACAGCAGGCTGGATGAGACGCTGTGTGTGGGCTGCTTGGCGCCCGGCTGCTTGGCGCCCGGCTGCTTGGCGCCCGTTTCTATCAAATGTCTGCAGCTCGTGTCTTTTTTTATTCTCAATTATTCTGTTTTGCTATTCATCATGTAGTCAATAATTATTGGATGGATGCCATGAACGACAGCCATGTCCCCCCAGGACAGATTGTCGAGACGTTTAACTTTTCATACTTTGGTTCATGAGCCGTCAGCTGTTCTTTGTTTTGGGTCTAATGAGCTTTAACCTGTGATGCTAGTTATGCATGTTTTATTATGTGATCTTATGTGTTTATATTGTTTTATCAGGATTAAACTAACATGCTAATGGTAAACATCATGTTAGCATGTTAGCATCATCATTCAGATTAAAGTGCTGCTCGACTAAACAACGCGACAGAGCTGCGAACTCTCATTATTTAATTTTCAATCAATTGAATGTTAAATCACTTTCAGAATTCACATGTAAATGTGACAGTGTGGTGTCACTACATGTCCCGTTGAGGGTCAAGAGGTCATGAATGAATGGCCTCAGTCGCATCAGATCTTTTGATGTGTGAACTTCCACATCACCTCACTTCCTGTGTGGGAACCGACAACACGCCCTTCTGCACGTCTTCAGAAGAAGAGTTTGACTCCTCCTCCTCTTCAACACACCTGAGTGAGCTCCTGCTGCTCCAGATCCCACTTCTTGATGCCGTTGTCTCTGGACCCGCTGAACAGCACGTCTCCCTGGACCGCCAAGCACTCGATGCCGTCGTAGTGGGGCGGCTCGAAGTTATGAGCCGGACCCACATTACCCAGCATGCTCTCTGCCACGTCAAACACCTGAGGAGAGAACGAGGAGCGGGAGACTAGATGTGTCTGCATCTGGTGTGTGTGTGTGTGTGTGTGTGTGTGTGTGTGTGTGTGTGTGTGTGTGTGTGTGTTACCTTGACATAGTGGTCTTTGGAGCCAGTGATTACTTGATCTTTGCCCAGCAGAGACTGTCCCACAGTGAGGCACATGACGGAGCCGATGTGGCCTGTCAGCTTCCCCATTCCTTGCATCCTGCGCGCATACACACACACACACACACACACACACACACACACAACCAAATGTCTGTGAAATACATTACTTACCAGAAAGTGATTTTCAAGGTTTCTCTGAATGAAATCACTTTCCGTGTCTCCAGTGAAGTAAAACTACGGCACACGTTCATTTTTCATTTCTGGGGGTTCTATGCATCATTAATTGGGTCCGAGCCCCTCTGCGTAAAGTACCTGGTCCAATCTGTGAATCATTTCTCTGCAGGACAATAAAAAGGTCCAAATATATAGATCCACGCTGGTTAATATAGTTTAATATCTTTAACTAATGACCTGGTTAATATAGTTTAATATCTTTAACTAATGACCTGGTTAATATAGTTTAATATCTTTAACTAATGACCTGGTTAATATAGTTTAATATCTTTAACTAATGACCTGGTTAATATAGTTTAATAACTCATCTCTAATGACCTGGTTAATATAGTTTAATAACTCATCTCTAATGACCTGGTTAATATAGTTTAATAACTCATCTCTAATGACATACAGTACCTGTTGAGGTCCCACATGCGGACCGTGTTCCCAGCAGCAGCGTAGAGCACCGATCCTGATGAGTTCAGGGCGATCTGGTTAATCTGACACTCGCCCTGAGCAAAGGTGATTGTGCGGGTGCTGGTGCCCGCGCACGCGTCGCCCGACACCACCTGCCCCGCTGACCTGTGAGGGGCAGAGGGAGCCAGAGGGGTGAGGCCAGAGGGGTGAGGCCAGAGGGGTGAGGCCAGAGGGATGAGGCCAGAGGGGTGAGGCGAGAGGGGTGAGGCCAGAGGGGTGAGGCCAGAGGGGTGAGGCCAGAGGGGTGAGGCCAGAGGGGTGAGGCCAGAGGGGTGAGGCCAGAGGGGTGAGGCCAGAGGGATGAGGCCAGAGGGGTGAGGCCAGAGGGGTGAGGCCAGAGGGGTGAGGCCAGAGGGGTGAGGCGAGAGGGGTGAGGCCAGAGGGGTGAGGCCAGAGGGATGATGCCAGAGGGGTGAGGCCAGAGGGGTGAGGCGAGAGGGGTGAGGCGAGAGGGGTGAGGCCAGAGGGATGAGGCCAGAGGGGTGAGGCCAGAGGGATGATGCCAGAGGGGTGAGGCCAGAGGGGTGAGGCCAGAGGGATGAGGCCAGAGGGGTGAGGCCAGAGGGATGAGGCCAGAGGGGTGAGGCCAGAGGGGTGAGGCCAGAGGGGTGAGGCGAGAGGGGTGAGGCCAGAGGGGTGAGGCCAGAGGGGTGAGGCCAGAGGGATGAGGCCAGAGGGGTGAGGCCAGAGGGGTGAGGCCAGAGGGATGAGGCCAGAGGGGTGAGGCGAGAGGGGTGAGGCCAGAGGGGTGAGGCCAGAGGGGTGAGGCCAGAGGGATGAGGCCAGAGGGGCAACGGGAACAGGGAGTCGGGAGGAAACTCACGTGAGTGTGCGGACACACTTGGCCGAGTCGCGGATGTCCCACACCTTGATGTAGGAGGTGGACACGGAGAAGGCCAGACCGGAGGGGGGGCAGTACTTGACCGAGACCACGTTGTTGGGGTGGCCTTTGAGGGTGACGATCTCCTGACCGGTCACCAGGTTCCACATCTTACAGGTGCGATCTGCACCCGGAAAAAAGACCATTCAAACTCTCTTTGTGGGTGTGTGTGTATATATAAACTGTGTGTGTATATATATATATATATATATATATATATATATATATAGTGTAGTATAGTGTGTGGGATGTGTACCTTTAGATCCAGTGAACAGCAGCTCATCTGTGGCATCCACACACAGGACCGGCTTTGAATGGCCCTCAGCTACAGAAACACACTGCAGGGGGGCAGTCCGACCCCCCTTCACCCCCCCGATGGGGTTGATGACACCCCTAACGACCACACACACACACACACACACACACACACACACACACACACACACACACACACACACACACACACACACACACACACACACACACACACACACACACACACACACACACACACACACACACACACACACACAGTGTCTTCAGAATAGAGCAGTGGGGATGATCCCCCTCCACACGTCTACAGGTGTGTGTGCAGTGTGAAACAGGCCGATCACAAGCATGCACACAAACACACAAACACACAAACACACAAACACACAAACACCCTCAACAGATATAGAGATGAAACTACGTCACTGTCGTACATTTACTACACCCGACTACATCCTGGTGCTTTTCAGAGCCCACCCACTGCCTTTGCTCCCCCTCCCTGTAGAACATACCAATTAAGGCATTATATTATATAGTCTCTCTCTCTCTCTCTCTCTTGTCCACTGACACAACGTGGGACAGATTGTGTGAGGAATAGAAACACAGAAGGGTTAGGAAGTAAAAACACTCACTCTCACACACACACACACACACACACACTCTCTCAAACACTCTCACACTCACACACTCACACTCTCACACTCACACACTCTCTCACACACACACACACACACACACAAACACACTCTCACACTCACACACTCTCACTCACTCTCACACACACGCTCACACTCTCACACTCACACTCTCACACTCACTCTCTCACACACACACACACACTCACTCTCACACACTCTCACTCACTCACACACACACTCTCACACTCACACGCTCACAAACACTCTCTCACACTCACACACTCTCACACTCACTCTCACACACACACACACACACACACACTCACACACACACACTCTCTCACGTCATATTAAACATTAAACACCAGACCACTTTCTGCTTGTTAAAATATGTTAAAATGACACCAAAATCACATATATATATATAATAACATGCATGTCAGTGACACACGAAAGAGCAGAATAAGCTCCAAACAGTTTTGACAGACATCCGCGTGGACCAATGGCCGAGCAGCCTAATGATCACATGGAGGCGGAGCCTGGTGAGAGGTGCAGCTGAACACACAGAAATAGATCAGCATGTTGGAGGACATTAGTATTCTATCATGTTATTCTATTTGTCGTAGAGGATTAGTTTTATTTTGGGAAAACGTTTTGCTTTCTTGCTGAAAGTTCTAGAAGAAGAAGGATAATGTTCATGTTTGTGCAATCAATACTCAGCCAGTCGTCAATGAGCTTCTGGGAGCATAAAGACGTATATAAAGACACAGGGTACTTGTAGCCACGGTACCAGGAGGTACTTGTACCCACAGGGTACTTGTAGCCACGGTACCAGGAGGTACTTGTACCCACAGGGTACTTGTAGCCACGGTACCAGGAGGTACTTGTACCCACAGGGTACTTGTAGCCACGGTACCAGGAGGTACTTGTACCCACAGGGTACTTGTAGCCACGGTACCAGGAGGTACTTGTACCCACAGGGTACTTGTAGCCACGGTACCAGGAGGTACTTGTACCCATAGGGTACTTGTAGCCACGGTACCCAGGAGGTACTTGTACCCACAGGGTACTTGTAGCCACGGTACCAGGAGGTACTTGTACCCATAGGGTACTTGTAGCCACGGTACCCAGGAGGTACTTGTACCCACAGGGTACTTGTAGCCACGGTACCCAGGAGGTACTTGTACCCACAGGGTACTTGTAGCCACGGTACCCAGGAGGTACTTGTACCCACAGGGTACTTGTAGCCACGGTACCCAGGAGGTACTTGTACCCACAGGGTACTTGTAGCCACGGTACCAGGAGGTACTTGTACCCATAGGGTACTTGTAGCCACGGTACCCAGGAGGTACTTGTACCCACAGGGTACTTGTAGCCACGGTACCAGGAGGTACTTGTACCCACAGGGTACTTGTAGCCACGGTACCCAGGAGGTACTTGTACCCACAGGGTACTTGTAGCCACGGTACCCAGGAGGTACTTGTACCCACAGGGTACTTGTAGCCACGGTACCCAGGAGGTACTTGTACCCACAGGGTACTTGTAGCCACGGTACCAGGAGGTACTTGTACCCACAGGGTACTTGTAGCCACGGTACCCAGGAGGTACTTGTACCCATAGGGTACTTGTAGCCACGGTACCAGGAGGTACTTGTACCCACAGGGTACTTGTAGCCACGGTACCAGGAGGTACTTGTACCCACAGGGTACTTGTAGCCACGGTACCAGGAGGTACTTGTACCCATAGGGTACTTGTAGCCACGGTACCCAGGAGGTACTTGTACCCACAGGGTACTTGTAGCCACGGTACCAGGAGGTACGTGTACCCATTAGGGTACTTGTAGCCACGGTACCCAGGAGGTACTTGTACCCACAGGGTACTTGTAGCCACGGTACCAGGAGGTACGTGTACCCATTAGGGTAAGTATTGTTTGGTTTAATCTTTGTTGCATTTTGGGGAACTAAAAATATTATTTCACCCTCCCTGTATTTCTGTTGTTTTTAAATGTAAATGTATAGAGAAGGGTTTCCTCCCATTTCCACTCTTTGTGCTAAGCTAACTGGCTAACTGGCTACAAACAGACATGAGAGCGACACCAATATTCTCAAAGTGAACTTTTCCTTATATGTATATGTATTATGCACTTTTAATAACATCTGCTCATTTACAGGTCAGTGGGGAGGTTCACTCAGGTGTTGTGGGTGGGAAACGTCACAGGTGGGCAAAGGAGGCGCATGTGGTTAAAACAAGCACCACAGCGATGGGGGGGGGGGGGGGGGGGGGGGGTGATGACACCAGGTGAGTTCACAGGCAAATGGGAAAACAGAGAGAGACAAACACAGTTCCTCTACCTGAGCACCTCGGAGAGCGAGGAGTCGTTGTCATCCAACCTGGAGGCAGAAGAGGAGCAGGAGAGGGGGGGGGGAGCAGGAGAGGGGAGGGGAGGAGGGAGGAGCAGGAGAGGGGAGGGAGGAGCAGGAGAGGGGGGGGGAGCAGGAGAGGGGAGGGAGGAGCAGGAGAGGGAGGGGGGGAGCAGGAGAGGGGAGGGAGGAGCAGGAGAGGGAGGGGGGGAGCAGGAGAGGGGAGGGAGGAGCAGGAGAGGGGGGGAAGCAGGAGAGGGAGGAGCAGGAGAGGAAGGAGCAGGAGAGGGAGGGGAAGAGGAGAGGGAGGAGCAGGAGAGGGGGGGAGCAGGAGAGGGGAGGGAGGAGCAGGAGAGGGAGGGAAAGAGGAGAGGGGAGGGAGGAGCAGGAGAGGGAGGACCAGGAGAGGAAGGAGCAGGAGAGGGAGGGGAAGAGGAGAGGGAGGAGCAGGAGAGGGGGGGGAGCAAGAGAGGGGAGGGAGGAGCAGGAGAGGGAGGAGCAGGAGAGGGAGGGGAAGAGGAGAGGGAGGGGAAGAGGAGAGGGAGGAGCAGGAGAGGGAGGGGAAGAGGAGAGGGAGGAGCAGGAGAGGGAGGAGCAGGAGAGGGAGGAGCAGGAGAGGGAGGGGAAGAGGAGAGGGTTAACCACGCTCAGGAAAGACAGAAGGGTTACTGGCAAAGGGTTAGAAGGAGGAGGGGCTGAGACATGACAAAGGAGCTGGTCCGGTTCTGGCCTTCATGTCTTTAGAGCACCAGCCTGAGCAGAGCCGGCTTAGTGGACTTTAGGGTCACATGACATGTCACTGTGCTTCAATAATAAGAATAGTTCCACATTTGGGCTTCTTCACTTTCTTTGAGTTTGATGAGAAAAATTAGTTCTGCTCTCACGTCTAATATGAGGTTACAGCCAGCAGCTGTTAGCTTAGCATAGCATGAGCACAGGGCACCTACCAGCACCTGGAGCTCACAGACAGACAGGTTAGGACTCCTCTGGAGCTCACAGACAGACAGGTTAGGACTCCTCTGGAGCTCACAGACAGACAGGTTAGGACTCCTCTGGAGCTCACAGACAGACAGGTTAGGACTCCTCTGGAGCTCACTGACAGACAGGTTAGGACTCCTCTGGAGCTCACAGACAGACAGGTTAGGACTCCTCTGGAGCTCACAGACAGACAGGTTAGGACTCCTCTGGAGCTCACAGACAGACAGGTTAGGACTCCTCTGGAGCTCACTGACAGACAGGTTAGGACTGTGTATTTGTATATATGTACGTACTTGTCCAGACCAGAACCGTATATACGTACATATGTATATATATATATATATATATATATATATATATATATATATATATATATATATATGTATATATGTATGTATTTGTATATATGTACGTACTTGTCCAGACCAGAACCCTGGCTCTGGTTGCTGCTGAGCCTTGAGAAGACATTGCGGTCGTTCCTGGTCCTGAGAGGGGGGGAGGAGGGGGGGGTGTAGCCGTCAGTAGGCCTGTTAGGGGGCAGGAGGGGAGGAAGGTGAAGGAAGGAAGGAAGGAAGGAAGAGTGAAGAGGAGACAAGGAAAGAAGGAAAGAGAACGTCACTCCACAGTCAAGACATCTGCCAACAAACACCAAGACGTGATGACGGAGGCCGTACCTGTAGGCTCGGTCGTAGGACTTCCTCCTTGTGAGGGGGGAGGTGTCATAACCCCGAGACTGCCTGGGACTGACACACACACACACACACACACACACACACACACACACAGTTATGTGAATATACCTCATGTTTCCACTGGTTTGTTTATGCTCCCAACACGTTTTATTCTCAATGTTCCAGTTCATAATTCTGCTCTTCTGCTGGTTGAAGGGTAGAAGTTCACCAACAAGGTCACCTGAGGCTTCACAGGCGGAGCAGGGATTTCCAACCACAGGTACTTGTACCCACAGGGTACCCATGAGGTACTTGTACCCACAGGGTACATGTAGCCACGGTACCTAGGAAGTACTTGTACCCATGAGGTACTTGTACCCACAGGTTAATCTCATTTCCTTTGATGTATTTTATTTCATCTCACTTTGTCATTGCTAATCATTGTGGACGTCATACTCGTGCTTTGCTTCATCACATGACTTCACTCACAAGGTGTGCCCCCTGACCGGGAGGCTGATGGTGCGGGACACCCGGTCCCGGTGGTAGTGGTCTCGCAGGGCCAGGCTGAAACCCAGACTAGCGGTCCCCAGGCTCAGCCCGTCCTCCTGGATGTCCGTCAGCGAGGCCAGAGACTTGGTGATGTGCTGCTTGCTGCCGGACGAGGGGTCCACAACGGGACCCAGATGCTCTGCAGACACCGCCTTCATCTGGGCCGACAGACGAGGCTCCATCTGATCACAATAACATGAATAACAGCCATAGAACAAGAGATCATGTGGAATTTAAGGCAAAAGAACATGAAAACAAACATGTCTGAAAAAAGACTAAACTAAAATACCCCTCAAAGGATGAAGAACACAGTGTTAACATCAGGGGAACCTCCAGAACATACAACCAAGTCTGAGGAAGTGTGTGTGCGTATGCTGCCCCCTGGTGGTGACAAACTAGACTGCATCTGCTCTGACTGAAGATTAGAGTCTCAACACAATGTGGCTCATAAAGGTACTGCGAGACAAATACATATATTCTGAATTAATTATAAATATGGAAGAGATGTTAACAAGAAACAACACCTTTCCTGTGTCAAGAGGAAGAATCAGATGTACCTTTATTTTGAAATCATCTTGGCTGTTGGATTCTTTAATTTGAGACACACTGCAGCGAGAGAGGAAACGAGACTCATGCAGTACGTTATGCACATTGTGGTAAACTTGTTTTAAAATAGGGTTAGGATTAGGGATGAGGGTGAGGGATGAGGGTGAGGGATGATGGTGGGGGTTGAGGGTTAGGAATGAGCGTTAGGGATGAGGGTGGGGGTTGAGGGTTAGGAATGAGGGTGAGGGATGAGGGTTAGGGATGAGGGTGGGGGTTGAGGGTGAGGGATGATGGTGAGGGATGAGGGTGAGGGATGAGGGTGAGGGATGAGGGTTAGGGATGAGGGTTAGGGATGAGGGTGGGGGATGAGGGTGAGGAATGAGGGTGAGGGATGAGGGTTAGGGATGAGGGTGGGGGTTGAGGGTTAGGGATGAGGGTGAGGGATGATGGTGAGGGATGAGGGTTAGGGATGATGGTGAGGGATGAGGGTTAGGGATGAGGGTGAGGGATGAGGGTGAGGGATGATGGTGAGGGATGAGGATGGGGTTGAGGGTTAGGAATGAGGGTTAGGGATGAGGGTGAGGGATGAGGATGGGGGTTGAGGGTTAGGGTGAGGGATGAGGGTGGGGGTTGAGGGTTAGGAATGAGGGTTAGGGATGAGGGTGAGGGATGAGGGTGAGGGATGAGGGTGAGGGATGAGGGTGAGGGTGAGGGATGAGGGTGGGGGTTGAGGGTTAGGGATGAGGGTGAGGGATGAGGGTGAGGGAGAGGGTGGGGGTTGAGGGTTAGGGATGAGGGTGAGGGATGATGGTGAGGGATGAGGGTGAGGAATGAGGGTGAGGGATGATGGTGAGGGATGAGGGTGAGGGATGAGGGTTAGGGATGAGGGTGGGGGTTGAGGGTTAGGGATGAGGATGGGGGTTGAGGGTTAGGGTGAGGATGATGGTGAGGGATGAGGGTTAGGGATGAGGGTGAGGGATGATGGTGAGGGATGATGGTGAGGGATGATGGTGAGGGATGAGGGTTAGGGATGATGGTGAGGGATGATGGTGAGGGATGAGGGTTAGGGATGAGGGTGAGGGATGATGGTGAGGGATGAGGGTTGAGGGTTAGGGTGAGGGATGAGGGTTAGGGATGAGGGTGAGGGATGATGGTGAGGGATGAGGGTGAGGGATGATGGTGAGGGATGAGGGTTAGGGATGAGGGTGAGGGATGATGGTGAGGGATGATGGTGAGGGATGAGGGTGGGGGTTGAGGGTTAGGAATGAGCGTTAGGGATGAGGGTGAGGGATGAGGGTTAGGGATGATGGTGAGGGATGAGGGTTAGGGATGAGGGTGAGGGATGAGGGTTAGGGATGAGGGTGAGGGATGATGGTGAGGGATGAGGGTGGGGGTTGAGGGTTAGGAATGAGCGTTAGGGATGAGGGTTAGGGATGAGGGTGAGGGATGATGGTGAGGGATGAGGATGGGGGTTGAGGGTTAGGGTGAGGGATGATGGTGAGGGATGAGGGTTAGGGATGATGGTGAGGGATGAGGGTGAGGGATGAGGGTGAGGGATGAGGGTGAGGGATGAGGGTGGGGGTTGAGGGTTAGGGATGAGGGTGAGGGATGATGGTGAGGGATGAGGGTGAGGGATGAGGGTTAGGGATGAGGGTGAGGGATGAGGGTGGGGGTTAGGAATGAGCGTTAGGGATGAGGGATGAGGGTGAGGGATGAGGATGGGGGTTGAGGGTTAGGGTGAGGGATGATGGTGAGGGATGAAGGTGAGGGATGAGGGTTAGGGATGAGGGTTAGGGATGAAGGTGAGGGATGAGGGTTAGGGATGAGGGTTAGGGATGAAGGTGAGGGATGAGGGTGAGGGATGAGGGTTAGGGATGAGGGTGAGGGATGATGGTGAGGGATGAGGGTGGGGGTTAGGAATGAGCGTTAGGGATGAGGGATGAGGGTGAGGGATGAGGATGGGGGTTGAGGGTTAGGGTGAGGGATGAGGGTTAGGGATGAGGGATGAGAGTTAGGGTTAGGGATGAGGGTTAGGGATGAGGGTGAGGGATGAGGGTTAGGGATGAGGGATGAGAGTTAGGGTTAGGGATGAGGGTTAGGGATGAAGGTGAGGGATGAGGGTTAGGGATGAGGGTTAGGGATGAGGGTTAGGGATGAGGGTTAGGGATGAGAGTTAGGGTTAGGGATGAGGGTTAGGGATGAAGGTGAGGGATGAGGGTTAGGGATGAAGGTGAGG
>NC_046970.1:1005000-1020000 GCF_009769545.1 Cyclopterus lumpus | reverse complement strand
TTACCTTGGCCTTCTTCATGTCGTTGACCTCGGTCTGGAGTTTCTTCAGCTCCCGCTCGTACCTCCCCTGGTTTTTGAGGAGACGCGCGTGCTCCTTCTGAGCCACCTGCAGCTTCAGCAGGTCTCGGTTCATCTCCTTGAGACGCTTCTCGTAGTCCTGCTTGATCCTGCTGGCCTTCTCCTCCGTGTAGTTCTCCATGGACACTGTAACACAGTACGTGAGCTGTGGTCCGGCTTTACCTTCTCGACCGATCGACAACCACTGAACTCACTGAGGTTCTGCAGCACGCGGTCCCTCTCCAGCTGAGTGTCTCGGATCTTGTTCTGCAGGAGGATGAGCTTCTCCTCGTACTGCAGCTTCAGCACCAGCAGCCTCCGCTGGCTGTTCTCCAGCTCGTCGATCAGTTTCTGCTTGATCTCGATCTCGCAGGTCAGGTCCGCCAGGTCCGCCTGGAAGTCGGCTGCAGAAGGAGAAGGAGAGGTCAGAGAAGAGCTTCTAGAGGAGTTCACGGTTGGCTTTAGGGGGATGACGTAGCCAGCAGGACGTTTCTACATGAGCCACACGTTGCTTCTTCATCTCTAAAACTTCAGCTCTACTCTAAAATGTCTTCTTCTGTCAAGCTGCATAAAGCTCTGAAGAAGAGGAGGTTAGTTTCTGATGATGAAGATGAAGCTGGTGGGAATGTGATTAGTCTTAAATTACAAATAACTACAAATACAGACCAGATGATGGAGGAAAAGGAGTCATAATGATAAACCATCTAGCAAGAGGTGTTGAGATGTTTCACTGGAACACAGAAACACACCTTTGTCGTCAGAGTCGGAGTCGGAGTCCACGAGGCTCTCGTCACTGAACCCGTCCTCCTCCTCCTCCCTGCCTTCCTCTTCGTCCTCATCTTCCTCACAGCCACTCTCCTCCTGCAGTGGAGACATGACGTCCTGCGAGCGCGCGCACACACACGCACACACACACACACACACACACACACACACACACACATCAGACCTGGCTCTGCCGGCTGTGGTTCCGTCCACATGGAGGCCGGCGGTACCTCGGGGTAGTTGTCGTCTGAATCGATCTCTCCGTTCTGTCCGTTCTCTCCGTTCTCGTGCAGCTTCACTCGCTTCTTCAGACCTTTCTCCAAATCAGGACTGCGGGAGGAGAAGAGCACCAGTGATCACGTACCAGCAGATGGTTGTCCTCTCCAGCAGCATTAGGGTGAAGTGCTGCTGGCCACCAGCCTCTGAAGTCATTAGCCTTCTTCATCTCGGCCCTTTCAGCTCTTCACTTTTTATAGCTCCCTGTTTTACAACCAGTCTCTCTACACTCCCGTCTCCCTCCATCTGATCCCATTAAAGCCCAATTAGCCTGCTGGGCCGTGTACGCGTCCCCCTCCTGACCCACTGGTCCACTGGTCCAAGCCAGCAAGCCACTCGGCACCAGTTCCTTCAGAAGCACTAATCCACTCTTAAGCTGGGGGGGGGGGGACTCGCCTGGCTTTTAAACATGCGCGGCTTCATTCAAGGGCTCGGAGGGAAGAATGAGGCATTCAATGTACATGATGTTCCAGTTTAGACATAAGAGGAGAGCTTGATGTGACGATTATCATAAGGAGGACATTGTGTCTCCTCACCTTGTTCTTCTCTGCCTCCTTTCCTTCTTCTTCAGCTTTTCAATGTCCATCTTGGCCCGGCGCAGCACGTCCGTCATCTCGGCCTCCATTGACAGTGAAGCAGGGGAGGAGCCGGGGGCGTGGCCGGGGGCGGGGCTGAGGGTGGAGGAGGGGTACGGGGGGCGCAGGGAGAGCCGGGCTGCCTGACTCCGCAGAGACTCGTTCATGGCCTCGCTCTCCAGAAGCTTGGTGCTGAGGAGGAGAGAAAGATCACTCTTCATGCACTTTACAGCCTTCTGGTCTGGTATCACCAGAAGCTCATGCTAGCTTATTTGAGCTAACGTGAGCTTATATTATATCATATTGCTGTGTAACATTACTGAGTCACAAGTCTGCCTTCAGGTACAGTAAGTGTCATGCTTCCTAGAGGAGAGTGAGGTGAGAGCCACCGCTCTCTGGTCAGTGTGACGCTACAGAGCTGGAGAAGCTGAGCGTTCACACATCTCTATCCAGAGGTTCTTTGACAGAACCGAGCCAGCTGTTCTCTTGTTCTTTACACGCTAACCAGCTCCACAGTATCATCTCATCTAACTCCTGGCAGCCCAGGAGCTTTCAAGTGAATAAAGGTTTGGAGCTCTCACCGAAGTTCTTCAACCTCTCGGATGTAGTTGTGTATCAGAGCACCGATCTCCTCGTTGCCCTCACCTGTAATCAGAGGAAGGAGGAGCCTCAGGGCACAGGAAGCACTCAAGGCATCAAGGTAGGGTCCAAGACAGGGACTGAGGAGCAGCTACGTACTTGACTTGGTCAGCAGAGCGCTGACCTCGTTGGCCAGCAGGTGTGTGACCCGGGTGTTGAGGTGCTCGATGGTCTCCTGCATGGCCTTCACCCTGAGGCGCAGGGTGTCTCTTTCTCTCTGCAGCATGGCGTTCTCCTGATACAGGTCGCTGTAGCCCTCCGACCCGTCCTCACCTGCCACCCGCTTCCCCTGCACACAGAGCCGAACGTCAGGACCCTGAACGCCACACGGGCTTCATGGACGTCCGTCACTCGATGCTGCGCAACGTGATGTTCAACACGAGTTGGTCTGTAGGTTCCTCGTGGTCGACGTGAGGGGAACACGAGACAGAGCTGCTCAAAGCACAGAGGAGGATGTTGATGGTGTACAGGTGTGTGTGTTCCTCCATCTCACCGCCTTGTACTCCAGGAGCTCCATCTGGAGCCGGGCCACCTCTGCTCGCAGGGCGCTGGTCTGCTGGCTGGTCTTGTCCTGGTTCACCACCACCTTGTTGCGGATGTTCCGGGCCCGGTTGGCGTACTTCAGCGTGTTCAGCGTCTCCATGAAGTCTCGGTCTGACGGACTGACGCAGGCGATCATCACCGTGCGGCTGAGGATGAGATGAGATAACCTTTATTAGTCCTGCAGTGGGCACGTTTACAGCAGCAAAGGGTACACGTGATTTTAAAGACTGAAATAAACAATAAACAGTAAAGAATCTACAGTAACTGAATATTATAAATACACAGGCAGAATGAATAAAGCTATCATATATATAGTTATGTATAGTTTCTTGATCAGTCATTTTGTCTTTTAAATGTCAGTAAATAGTGAAAACCTGTTTTGGCTGTTTTAGCATTTTGTTCAGAAAATGCAATCGACGATCAAAATATTGGCAAATATTTTTCAATCAACTTTTTGTTTCAGCTCCAATTCCACGAAAAACTACGACTTTCTCTTTTTAAAACAATTTTCATATCAGACATATCATCCCAGAATTATGTTATTTTTACTACTTAAATACATTGATTTGTGTGTATGTGTGTGTGTGTGTGTGTGTATGTATATGTGTATGCGTGTGTGTGTGCGTGTGCACATGTGCGTGTATGTATATGTGTATGCGTGTGTGTGTGCATGTGCACGTGTGTGTGTGTGTATATGTGTATGCGTGTGTGTGTGCGTGTGCACGTGTGCGTGTATGTATATGTGTATGCGTGTGTGTGTGCATGTGCACGTGTGCGTGTATGTATATGTGTATGTGTGTGTGTGTGTGTGTGTGTGTGTGTGTACCTGTTGCCTCCCAGTGAGTCCTGTAGCAGGCGAGTGAGTTTGGAGTCTCTGTACGGGACGTGGCCTCCCTTCTTGGTCTGGTCCCCTAAAGCACTGATCACATTTCCCAGCGCCAGCTACAGCGCACACACACACACACACACACACACACACACACACACGTGCGCACACACACACACATACGCACGCACACACATACATACACATTACACACACACACACACGCACACATATACATACACATATACACACACGCACACACACACACGCACACGCACACACATACACACACACACACGCACACACATACATACAAATGTACACACACACACACACACACACATATACACACACACACACGCACACACATACATACACATATACACACACGCACACACACACACGCACACATATACACACACACACGCACACACACACACGCACACACACACACACACACACACACACATACATACACATATACACACACGCACACACATACATACACATATACACACACACACACACACATTATTAACATGCAGATATTTAAAGGGTCTCAATACGATATTCAAAGCAGAGGAATTGCTTCCTTACAGGTCTCAACATGGCGGCGTCTAAGCAAGTGGCCAACAGTACAAACAACCTGGAGGGTGTCACACTCACACACACACACACACATATACATACACATATACATACACACACACACACACACACACACACAGTCTCACCAGTCCACAGTTGATGGAGATCCCTTCGCGGGCTCTCTCTCCTGTTGCTCCCGTACGTTTCAGCCTCTCGGAGCCGGCCAGGTCCACGAAGTGGAACTTGGCCATCAGAGTCTCGAACTCCGGCTGAGTGATGGGGCTGGAGCCCCCGCCATTGGGCTGAGTGATGGGGCTGGAGCCCCCGCCATTGGGCTGAGTGATGGGGCTGGAGCCCCCGCCATTGGGCTCCCCGTTGGCTCCTCCTCCTCCGTTCTGCAGGCAGGAGGACAGGAAACAACTGAGTGGAGAACATCTCACTCTGTTATAGCAGCTATTTCACCACCTTTAATGCTAGTCCTACATTGTGTTGTATTTAGTTTCCTCATAACCCCCCCCCCCCTCCCCCCTCCCACACACACACACTCCAAACCTTACCACTTGAGCCTGCTGGCACACTCTCATCTGACAGAGGTAGATGGTGAAGATGGCGTGGGAGCGGGAGCTGGTGGCGTTCATCTGGGTGCTGGCTGTGGTGCGGGACAGAGCACCGAGCTTCAGGCACTGCAGCAGCTGCAGCGCACACACACACACACACACACACACGCACACACGTGCACGCACACACAATGTCATAGGTTTACAAATGATACGAGGATATGAGGAGCCTGAAATAAAAGACTTTCAGACCAGCACACATGAACAGACAGGAACTGCAGGAGAATATATCGTGGACAGAAATGTAAGAAGGATCACACACTCACACACACTCACACACACTCACACACACTCACCTCCTCCTCTGAGTTCACCAGTCTAGAAGTGACTCCTGTGGTGTAGATGCTGCCACTGGCGTCTTCATGGATCTTAATGTTGGACTTCCTGTTCCGAGTCTCTGGGTCTCTGGCTTCGTCAAACAGGTCCAGGACCTCTTCGTTGTACAGCTGCAGCACAGAGCATCATTACAGAAGTTAAACTCATAAGGATCTCATGAGTTTCTTATTTACACACACAACTGAACCAAAGAGGCCAAGGGTCACAGAGGTCACACGCACACACACACACACATCTGTTAACCGTCAACAGAGATAACCTTGTGACCTGAGAACAACAACACACTACGACAAAGAGAACGCTAGAAAGATATTTGATTGTAATTATTGTTACAGAAATCGTATTAAAGTATTTGAATCATGCGCACACACACACACACACACACACACACGTTGCCTGTCAAAAACCTCTGGAGGAAAAGATTAGTTGTCCTATTATCTCATTGCTCCTGCACAAGCTCCTCCCTCTTCTCCACATTAATCAGGACCAACGATGCACATTCCTGCCCATCTGTCACGTCCTGTTTGTGGAAGTGGGGGCTGATCCTCTTGTCTCCCTGTTTGGTCCCATCTGGTTAGAGTTAACACACACACACACACACACACACACACACACACACACACACACACACACACACCTACCTCCAGGAACTGGGCGCTGACTTTAAACTCGGGTGGTGGGGTGCCGGCCTCCTGGGCGCGCTGCCTGCTGGTCCGGATCCCCTCAAACAGCTGGTGGACGGCCCGTGGGATGATGCCCTGGTCCTGCTGGCCCAGCCTCACGTCGAAGCCCGTCCCCATGGTGTAGGTCTTCCCCGACCCCGTCTGAAACAGACAACAAGCATCACACGTCGGTGAGGTGTACATCATCAGTCTTCCAATAATATAGTTATATAGATCAAGTGAGAGTAAAAGCTCACAATAAAACATTAAAATGGTAAATGTAACAATATTCAATACAATACTTAAACATATTAGCATATATTAGCATGAGTGTGACAGGCAGTGAACGATGAATTAACCCGTCAATTAGAATTGAAATGCATCTTATCAATCTATTACTATCACAATAACAACCACAGCTGTGGAGTCTGTCCTTATCAATCTATTACTATCACAATAACAACCACAGCTGTGGAGTCTGTCCTTATCAATCTATTACTATCACCATAACAACCACAGCTGTGGAGTCTGTCCTTATCAATCTATTACTATCACCATAACAACCACAGCTGTGGAGTCTGTCCTTATAAATCTATTACTATTACAATAACAACAACAGCTGTGGAGTCTGTCCTTATCAATCTATTACTATTACAATAACAACCACAGCTGTGGAGTCTGTCCTTATCAATCTATTACTATCACCATAACAACAACAGCTATGGAGTCTGTCCTTATCAATCTATTACTATCACAATAACAACCACAGCTGTGGAGTCTGTCCTTATCAATCTATTACTATCACCATAACAACCACAGCTGTGGAGTCTGTCCTCCCAGTGAACCAATGGGTGGATCCCTCAGTGCCCCTCCCACCTGCCCGTAGGCGAACACCGTGGCGTTGTATCCCTGGAAGCAGCCCTCGATGAGCTGGTGCACGCAGGCCCGGTAGATGTGCTGCTGCTCCGAGTCCACGTCCAGCACGAAGTCGTAGGTGAAGGCCTTGTCCTTGCCCAGCAGCACCTGAGGCTCTCCGGCGGTCACCAGCGTGCACACCTGGCAGCCCTCGATCTTCTCCTTGGCCATCTGAGGACGGATCCTGGAGGAGAGGAGCAACAATCATCTGTTAATAAGATGTGACCGTAAACACAACATGTGCTTCATTACAGGAAACATTCAATCAAACAATACGTTTATATTTAGGAGAACGACGTATTTCACTAGTGAAGGATTACTTAATATAATCTGATTATTTAATTTATTCTTTTAAAGGATCAGAGCGACACCAGAGAAGATGTATTTTATATTCCATACGTTGTCAAAACCTGCTGTCTACATTACCCACAATGCAACAATTCCTTTCCCTGTACGGATGCGGTGTGTTTTGCTTTAATATCTAACCCTAACCCCCTAACCCTCAGAGTGCACGAGGAAACATACAATGTTGGTTTGAATCCAAATCTGCAAATCAACTCACACACACACACACACACACACACACACACACACACACACACACACACACACACACACACACACACACACACACACACACACACACACACACACACACACACACACACACACACACACACACACACAGCACTTATTGACCCTCTTTCAGGCCTTGAGGAGGGTCTTCAAAGGAAGGAATTAAAGACATTATAGTCCGGTTCAGCAGCAGCATGCTGACCCTTGACCCCTGATCCCTTTGTGACCTAGAAAGCAGCTTGCAGACAGATGACCTTTTATAGCTGTGTGTATATGTATATGTATATGTATATATATATATATATATATATATATATATATATATGTATATTATATATATGTGTGTATATGTATGTATATATATATATGGGTATATGTGTATATATGTGTATTCATATATTATATATATATATGTATATATATGGGTATATGTGTATATATGTATATATGTGTATATGTATATTATATATATGTGTGTATATGTGTATTATATATATATATGTGTATATGTGTATTATATATATATATATGTGTGTATATGTATATATATATATACGTGTATATGTGTATATATGAGTATATGTATATGGTATATATATGTGTGTGTATATATATATGTGTATATGTGTATATATGTGTGTATATGTATATATATATACGTGTATATGTGTATATATGTGTATATGTGTATTGTATATATATATGTGTGTGTATATATATATATGTGTATATATGTGTGTATATGTATATATATATATATATATATACGTGTATATGTGTATATATGTGTATATGTGTATTGTATATATATATGTGTGTGTATATATATATGTGTATATATGTGTGTATATGTATATATATATATACGTGTATATGTGTATATATGTGTATATGTATATGGTATATATATGTGTGTGTATATATATATGTGTATATGTGTATATATGTGTGTATATGTATATATATATATATATATACGTGTATATGTGTATATATGTGTATATGTGTATTGTATATATATATGTGTGTGTATATATATATATGTGTATATATGTGTGTATATGTATATATATATATATATATATATACGTGTATATGTGTATATATGTGTATATGTGTATTGTATATATATATGTGTGTGTATATATATATGTGTATATATGTGTGTATATGTATATATATATATACGTGTATATGTGTATATATGTGTATATGTATATGGTATATATATGTGTGTGTATATATATATGTGTATATGTGTATATATGTGTGTATATGTATATATATATATATATATATACGTGTATATGTGTATATATGTGTATATGTGTATTGTATATATATATGTGTGTATATATATATATGTGTATATATGTGTGTATATGTATATATATATACGTGTATATGTGTATAAATGTGTATATGTGTATTGTATATATATATGTGTGTGTATATATATATGTGTATATATGTGTGTATATGTATATATATATACGTGTATATGTGTGTATATGTGTATATATGTGTATATGTGTATTGTATATATATATGTGTGTGTATATATATATATGTGTATATATGTGTGTATATGTATATATATATACGTGTATATGTGTATGTGTATATGGTAACACATTGATCCGTGTTGAAGGATGGAGGATGCAGTAGAATCATGTCAGCACAGTAAAGCCTGTGTGAGGACTCTTTACATTACAATTGATTTGGTTTCGAGGCTCACGAGCACTGATCTTAGATCAGTGTCCAAGTCTCTAAGATCCTCTCATGTGGATCAGAGAGGCCGAACCAGAAGGAAGAGGGACAAGCTGTCCCATAGTGATGCTCTCAGACAGACACATGTAGATAACTATCATCCGGTCACACAACAACATCACGTTAAACCAGATGTGTTCCCAAAACGAGCCTGAACCCAACGCTACGCTTCACTGACTGAGCAGACTACATGGACCGGACCAGTGTCTCCATCTGGTCTCTGGCTGCATGCACACCTCCGATTAGTGCTTAGTCATCGTCAGAGATTAGGATTAACCCAACTGGCACAGTGTGTGTGTGTGTGTGTCCACCACAGAGAGGGATACAAACAGTATTTTTAGAATATATTTGTTCCTATATTTTCTTTTTTCAAGAGTTTAAATATAGACTATAATAGTAAAATGCCAGTATGACAAACATTCATAAAAAGTTATTCTTGTAGTCACACATTGAACACACAGTGTGTGTTCAATGTGTGACTAACCAAGCTGCACTCTGATGACCTCGATGTGACCTCAAGGTCCCCAAAGATAACAACCATCAACTCTCCCTCCCATTGACCGTCTGCATATAAAACCATCAACTCTCCCTCCCATTGACCGTCTGCATATGAAACCATCAACTCTCCCTCCCATTGACCGTCTGCATATAAAACCATCAACTCTCTGTCCCATTGACCGTCTGCATATGAAACCATCAACTCTCCCTCCCATTGACCGTCTGCATATGAAACCATCAACTCTCTGTCCCATTGACCGTCTGCATATAAAACCATCAACTCTCCCTCCCATTGACCGTCTGCATATGAAACCATCAACTCTCCCTCCCATTGACCGTCTGCATATAAAACCATCAACTCTCTGTCCCATTGACCGTCTGCATATGAAACCATCAACTCTCCCTCCCATTGACCGTCTGCATATGAAACCATCAACTCTCCCTCCCATTGACCGTCTGCATATAAAACCATCAACTCTCCCTCCCATTGACCGTCTGCATATAAAACCATCAACTCTCCCTCCCATTGACCGTCTGCATATAAAACCATCAACTCTCTGTCCCATTGACCGTCTGCATATAAAACCATCAACTCTCCCTCCCATTGACCGTCTGCATATGAAACCATCAACTCTCCCTCCCATTGACCGTCTGCATATGAAACCATCAACTCTCCCTCCCATTGACCGTCTGCATATGAAACCATCAACTCTCCCTCCCATTGACCGTCTGCATATAAAACCATCAACTCTCCCTCCCATTGACCGTCTGCATATAAAACCATCAACTCTCTGTCCCATTGACCGTCTGCATATGAAACCATCAACTCTCTGTCCCATTGACCGTCTGCATATAAAACCATCAACTCTCCCTCCCATTGACCGTCTGCATATAAAACCATCAACTCTCCCTCCCATTGACCGTCTGCATATGAAACCATCAACTCTCTGTCCCATTGACCGTCTGCATATAAAACCATCAACTCTCTGTCCCATTGACCGTCTGCATATAAAACCATCAACTCTCTGTCCCATTGACCGTCTGCATATAAAACCATCAACTCTCTGTCCCATTGACCGTCTGCATATAAAACCATCAACTCTCTGTCCCATTGACCGTCTGCATATAAAACCATCAACTCTCTGTCCCATTGACCGTCTGCATATAAAACCATCAACTCTCTGTCCCATTGACCGTCTGCATATGAAACCATCAACTCTCTGTCCCATTGACCGTCTGCATATGAAACCATCAACTCTCCCTCCCATTGACCGTCTGCATATAAAACCATCAACTCTCTGTCCCATTGACCGTCTGCATATGAAACCATCAACTCTCCCTCCCATTGACCGTCTGCATATAAAACCATCAACTCTCTGTCCCATTGACCGTCTGCATATAAAACCATCAACTCTCCCTCCCATTGACCGTCTGCATATGAAACCATCAACACTCTGTCCCATTGACCGTCTGCATATGAAACCATCAACTCTCCCTCCCATTGACCGTCTGCATATGAAACCATCAACTCTCCCTCCCATTGACCGTCTGCATATAAAACCATCAACTCTCCCTCCCATTGACCGTCTGCATATGAAACCATCAACTCTCCCTCCCATTGACCGTCTGCATATAAAACCATCAACTCTCCCTCCCATTGACCGTCTGCATATAAAACCATCAACTCTCCCTCCCATTGACCGTCTGCATATGAAACCATCAACTCTCTGTCCCATTGACCGTCTGCATATAAAACCATCAACTCTCCCTCCCATTGACCGTCTGCATATAAAACCATCAACTCTCCCTCCCATTGACCGTCTGCATATAAAACCATCAACTCTCCCTCCCATTGACCGTCTGCATATAAAACCATCAACTCTCCCTCCCATTGACCGTCTGCATATGAAACCATCAACTCTCCCTCCCATTGACCGTCTGCATATGAAACCATCAACTCTCCCTCCCATTGACCGTCTGCATATAAAACCATCAACTCTCCCTCCCATTGACCGTCTGCATATGAAACCATCAACTCTCTGTCCCATTGACCGTCTGCATATAAAACCATCAACTCTCTGTCCCATTGACCGTCTGCATATAAAACCATCAACTCTCCCTCCCATTGACCGTCTGCATATAAAACCATCAACTCTCCCTCCCATTGACCGTCTGCATATAAAACCATCAACTCTCCCTCCCATTGACCGTCTGCATATAAAACCATCAACTCTCCCTCCCATTGACCGTCTGCATATAAAACCATCAACTCTCCCTCCCATTGACCGTCTGCATATGAAACCATCAACTCTCCCTCCCATTGACCGTCTGCATATGAAACCATCAACTCTCCCTCCCATTGACCGTCTGCATATGAAACCATCAACTCTCTGTCCCATTGACCGTCTGCATATGAAACCATCAACTCTCTTTAGACCTGATGGTTCTGAATGTTTAATGTGTCATCCTATATCTTAAAAGCATTAATATGATTGTATGCGTGTCTCTATTGAGATTGATGACACACACACACACACACACACACACACACACACACTGAGCCCTGTCCGTTGTGTTGACCCGTCTCTGGCCCTCGCAGCCCGGGGGCCCGAGGCCCAGAGGGGGAGCATTGGTGTCCTACATTGTCTGGAAAGATCACTCACAGGAACGTATTAACCAAAGACCCGTGCACGCTCATGGAGGGTTTAAGTCCACCAACCAGCACCTGTCAGGTGGAGTGGGAAGTGAAGCCCCCAGAGTGGGAACATTGGGAAGGCTGTGTGATCTTAAACATCACCGGGTTATCCTCACAGTTCCAGTTTAAATACACCGGGAGGAACTGACTGCTCAGTCAGAGTGAGATGAGCACCTCTCATTGTTACCAGGGCCCATCAGTCCGCTTCATCGGAGTCCATTCTGGGTCACACACACACACACACACACACACACACACACACACACACACACACACACACACACACACACACACACACACACACACACACACACACACACACACACACACACACACACACACACACACACACACACACACACACACACACACACACACACACACACACACACACACACACACACACACACACACACACACACACACAGCTCCGTGGGGGAGGGAGAGGCAAGAACGAATCAAATTAGCTTCCTGTCCTGTGTGTTCATGTCCAGGTCGGGGGGGGAGTGCAGTCTGAGAACTGGAGAGGTTGACTGGCTTTATTAAACCAGTTCAACACATCCACTGGTGGAGGGCGGGGCCAGTATGGAGCTCATAAAAAGATGAAAGACTCAAAGGGAAGTGGCAACAAGAAGTCGTAATGAAGACAACGAGGCCATGTGCTCGTGTGTGGCTGGTCTGAAGGCCCACTGGTTACCATGGGAACCGTCTGGAAACCACACGTCTCACAGGCGACCTCGTAGCAGACAGACAGCACACGCACACAACCACACACACATGCATGATACCAACAACATTTCTCACAGCGTGTGTGTCTGTCTGTCTGTGTGTGTCTGTCTGTCTGTCTGTCTGTGTGTCTGCCTGTGTGTCTGTGCGTGTGTGTGTCTGCCTGTGTGTCTGTGTGTGTCTGCCTGTCTGTGTGTCTGTGTGTCTGTCTGTCTGTGTGTCTGTCTGTCTGTGTGTCTGTGTGTCTGTCTGTCTGTGTGTCTGCCTGTGTGTCTGTGCGTGTGTGTGTCTGCCTGTGTGTCTGTGTGTGTCTGCCTGTCTGTGTGTCTGTGTGTCTGCCTGTGTGTCTGTGCGTGTGTGTGTGTCTGCCTGTGTGTCTGCCTGTCTGTGTGTCTGTCTGTGTGTCTGTCTGTGTGTCTGCCTGTCTGTGTGTCTGTGTGTCTGTCTGTGTGTCGGTCTGTGTGTGTGTCTGTCTGTCTGTCTGTGTGTCTGTCTGTGTGTCGGTCTGTGTGTGTGTCTGTCTGTCTGTGTGTCTGCCTGCCTGTGTGTCTGTCTGTGTGTGTGTGTGTCTGCCTGTGTGTCTGTCTGCCTGTGTGTCTGCCTGTCTGCCTGTCTGTCTGTGTGTCGGTCTGTGTGTGTGTCTACCTGTCTGTGTGTGTCTGTCTGCCTGTGTGTGTGTGTGTCTGTGTGTCTGCCTGTCTGTCTGTGTGTCGGTCTGTGTGTGTGTCTACCTGTCTGTGTGTGTCTGTCTGCCTGTGTGTGTGTCTGTCTGTGTGTCTGCCTGCCTGTGTGTCTGCCTGTCTGTGTGTGTCTGCCTGCCTGTGTGTCTGTCTGTGTGTATGTCTGCCTGTGTGTCTGCCTACCTGTGTGTCTGTCTGTGTGTGTGTCTGTGTGTCTGCCTGCCTGTGTGTCTGTCTGTCTGTGTGTCTGTCTGCCTGTGTGTCTGTCTGTGTGTCTGTCTGCCTGTGTGTGTGTCTGTGTGTGTGTGTGTCTGCCTGCCTGTGTGTCTGCCTGTCTGTGTGTGTCTGCCTGCCTGTGTGTCTGTCTGTGTGTATGTCTGTGTGTCTGTCTGCCTGTGTGTCTGTCTGTGTGTGTGTGTCTGTCTGCCTGTGTGTGTGTCTGTGTGTCTGTGTGTGTGTCTGTGTGTCTGCCTGTCTGTGTGTGTCTGCCTGCCTGTGTGTCTGTCTGTGTGTATGTCTGTGTGTCTGTCTGCCTGTGTGTCTGTCTGTGTGTGTGTGTCTGTCTGCCTGTGTGTGTGTCTGTGTGTCTGTGTGTGTGTCTGTCTGTGTGTCTGTGTGTGTGTCTGTCTGTCTGTGTGTCTGTGTGTGTGTCTGTCTGTGTGTGTGTCTGTCTGTGTGTGTGTCTGTCTGTGTGTGTGTGTCTGTCTGCCTGTGTGTGTGTCTGTGTGTCTGTGTGTGTGTCTGTCTGTGTGTCTGTGTGTGTGTCTGTCTGTCTGTGTGTCTGTGTGTGTGTCTGTCTGTGTGTGTGTCTGTCTGTGTGTGTGTCTGTCTGTGTGTGTGTCTGTCTGTGTGTGGCAAGATTTCCTCGAGGCACAGAATTATTAAAATGACGATTTTAACAAGCTTATGTTGAGGAGGTATTATAATATTATATATATATATATATATATATATATATATATATATATATATTAGCATGGCACAGCTCTTTGGTCATAAACCAAAGTAAACACATTAAACATTCATTTGAAGTTCAGTTCTTCTTTAGTGGTAAAATCAGCTGTTTCAAAGCCTCCAGTCACAACTACACAAAACAGACTCACAACTCCAGCAGTGAGTCAGCTACTTAGTGCTGAAGGTGATTACGGGCCAGCTGGTCTCACACACACACACACACACACACACACACACACACACACACACACACACACACACACAATAAATAATAAATACACTTCAGATGCAAACAGTGAGGC
>NC_046970.1:995000-1002500 GCF_009769545.1 Cyclopterus lumpus | reverse complement strand
CACACACACACACACAGTCACACACACACACACCGGTCCCCACAACAGTTTAAAGAGCTGGGAACACACACAGGAAACAGGCCAGACTGGGAGCCCCCCAGGACATCAGTGCTCCAACAAAGACCTCCCGCTGTGAGGGCCTTCTGGTTCCAGGGTTCTGGTCACGGGGGGCGAAGCTCTGCAGCACTTTATGGATCCATAAAGACAACGTCTGTCTCTGTAAGCCCCGTTGTGGGTCTGGTTGAAATGCGAGAGCCCGGAGAGATGAAGGCCTTGAAGGTGAACCACACCACCACTGAGGAACACTGGAGATGTTGTGCTCCACGGAGAGATGAAGGCCTTGAAGGTGAACCACACCACCACTGAGGAACACTGGAGATGTTGTGCTCCACGGAGAGATGAAGGCCTTGAAGGTGAACCACACCACCACTGAGGAACACTGGAGATGTTGTGCTCCAGTGAGAGATGAAGGCCTTGAAGGTGAACCACACCACCACTGAGGAACACTGGAGATGTTGTGCTCCACTGAGAGATGAAGGCCTTGAAGGTGAACCACACCACCACTGAGGAACACTGGAGATGTTGTGCTCCACTGAGAGATGAAGGCCTTGAAGGTGAACCACACCACCACTGAGGAACACTGGAGATGTTGTGCTCCAGTGAGAGATGAAGGCCTTGAAGGTGAACCACACCACCACTGAGGAACACTGGAGATGTTGTGCTCCAGTGAGAGATGAAGGCCTTGAAGGTGAACCACACCACCACTGAGGAACACTGGAGATGCTGTGCTCCACTGAGAGATGAAGGCCTTCCCCATTCAACGTGACGTCATCACTTCAACCACAAATCAAACACAGGAGCCTTTTATTTGGGATTCCTCGAGTCATTTTATGTCAACAGATCTCAGATCAGACAACGAGGAAAGCCGTGAGGAAGACTGTGAAGGTCAGAGGTCAGAGGTCACAGCAGCTCGAGACCGATTGGTGTCTATATATACGCGGCATGGAGGTATTTATACGCGGCATGGAGGTATTTATACGCGGCATGGAGGTATTTATACGCGGCATGGAGGTATTTATACGCGGCATGGAGGTATTTATACGCGGCATGGAGGTATTTATACGCGGCATGGAGGTATTTATACGCAGCATGGAGGTATTTATACGCGGCATGGAGGTATTTATATGCGGCATGGAGGTATTTATACGCGGCATGGAGGTATTTATACGCGGCATGGAGGTATTTATACGCGGCATGGAGGTATTTATACGCAGCATGGAGGTATTTATACGCGGCATGGAGGTATTTATACGCGGCATAGAGGTATTTATACGCGGCATGGAGGTATTTATACGTGGCATGGAGGTATTTATATGCGGCATGGAGGTATTTATACGTAGCATGGAGGTATTTATACGCGGCATGGAGGTATTTATACGCGGCATAGAGGTATTTATACGCGGCATGGAGGTATTTATACGTGGCATGGAGGTATTTATATGCGGCATGGAGGTATTTATACGCGGCATGGAGGTATTTATACGCGGCATGGAGGTATTTATACGCGGCATGGAGGTATTTATACGCGGCATGGAGGTATTTATACGCAGCATGGAGGTATTTATACGCGGCATGGAGGTATTTATACGCGGCATGGAGGTATTTATACGCGGCATGGAGGTATTTATACGCAGCATGGAGGTATTTATACGCAGCATGGAGGTATTTATACGCGGCATGGAGGTATTTATACGCAGCATGGAGGTATTTATACGCAGCATGGAGGTATTTATACGCAGCATGGAGGTATTTATACGCGGCTTGGAGGTATTTATACGCGGCATGGAGGTATTTATACGCGGCATAGAGGTATTTATACGCGGCATGGAGGTATTTATACGCGGCATAGAGGTATTTATATGCAGCATGGAGGTATTTATACGCGGCATGGAGGTATTTATACGCGGCATAGAGGTATTTATACGCGGCATAGAGGTATTTATACGCGGCATGGAGGTATTTATACGCGGCATGGAGGTATTTATACGCGGCATAGAGGTATTTATACGCGGCATGGAGGTATTTATACGCGGCATAGAGGTATTTATATGCAGCATGGAGGTATTTATACGCGGCATAGAGGTATTTATACGCAGCATGGAGGTATTTATACGCGGCATAGAGGTATTTATACGCGGCATAGAGGTATTTATACGCAGCATGGAGGTATTTATACGCGGCATAGAGGTATTTATACGCGGCATGGAGGTATTTATACGCGGCATAGAGGTATTTATACGCAGCATGGAGGTATTTATACGCAGCATAGAGGTATTTATACGCGGCATAGAGGTATTTATACGCGGCTTGGGGGTATTTATACGCGGCTTGAAGGTATTTATACGCGGCATGGAGGTATTTATACGCGGCATGGAGGCATTTATACGCAGCATGGAGGTATTTATACGCGGCTTGGGGGTATTTATACGCGGCTTGGGGGTATTTATACGCGGCTTGAAGGTATTTATACGCGGCATGGAGGTATTTATACGCGGCATGGAGGCATTTATACGCAGCATGGAGGTATTTATATGCGGCATGGAGGTATTTATACGCGGCATGGAGGTATTTATATGCGGCATGGAGGCATTTATACGCAGCATGGAGGTATTTATATGCGGCATGGAGGTATTTATACGCAGCATGGAGGTATTTATATGCGGCATGGAGGTATTTATACGCGGCATGGAGGTATTTATACGCAGCATGGAGGTATTTATACGCGGCATGGAGGTATTTATACGCGGCATAGAGGTATTTATACGCGGCATGGAGGTATTTATACGCGGCATAGAGGTATTTATACGCGGCATGGAGGTATTTATACGCGGCATGGAGGTATTTATACGCGGCATGGAGGTATTTATACGCGGCATGGAGGTATTTATACGCGGCATGGAGGTATTTATACGCGGCATAGAGGTATTTATACGCGGCATAGAGGTATTTATACGCGGCATGGAGGTATTTATACGCGGCATAGAGGTATTTATACGCAGCATGGAGGTATTTATACGCGGCATAGAGGTATTTATACGCGGCATGGAGGTATTTATACGCGGCATAGAGGTATTTATACGCGGCTTGGGGGTATTTATAGGCGGCTTGGGGGTATTTATAGGCGGCTTGGGGGTATTTATACGCGGCTTGGGGGTATTTCTACGCAGCATGGAGGTATTTATATGCGGCATGGAGGCATTTATACGCAGCTTGGAGGTATTTATACGCGGCATGGAGGTATTAATACGCGGCTAGGGGGTATTTATACGCAGCTTGGGGGTATTTCTACGCAGCATGGAGGTATTTATATGCGGCATGGAGGCATTTATACGCGGCATGGAGGTATTTATACGCAGCATGGAGGTATTTATACGCGGCATGGAGGTATTTATACGCGGCTTGGAGGTATTTATACGCGGCATGGAGGTATTTATACGCGGCTTGGAGGTATTTATACGCGGCTTGGGGGAAGACAAGAGTCGCTCGCAGGTCTGAAGTCAGTTGGTGGAGATCGATATGCAAAGTTACACACAAGTTAAACTCAATGTGTGTGTGTATGTGCGTCTGTGTGTGTGTTGGTGTGTGTGTGTCTGTGTTGGTGTGCATGCGTCTGTCTGTGTGTGATGTTGTGTGTGTGTGTGTGTGTGTGTGTGCGTGTGTCTGTGCGCATCTGCATCTGTTGGTGTGTGTGTGTGCGTGCATCTGTCTGTGTGTGTTTCTGTGTGTGTGTGTGTGTGTGTGTGTGTGTGTGTGTGTTCAACAGGGAGAAAGGTCTTCTCATTCTTACAGCTTACAGTTTGCGTCGGACATTTTTTAAGTGAATGCAGCTGTAAGAAGAAACAGAAGCAATTTAATGACGGCCACTTAGTAGAGTTACATTACGTGTGTACGTGGGTGTGTGTGTGTGTGTGCGTGCGTGTGTGTGTGTCACATCCATTCCTGAGGCAGTCTGAATGCAGGACTGTAGGTCATGTCACTGCTTATGTGGACATTGTTGAGGGAAGGCAGTGCAGACATTCAGGAAATGGATCCAGTCGACTCAGACTGTGTGTGTGTGTGTGTGTGTGTGTGTGTGTGTGTGTGTGTGTGTGTGTGCCTACATGACAACCTCACTGCCCTCCAAATGCACACTCACACATGCACAGAGTCCCCGCTGTGTGTGTGTGTGTGTGTGTGTGTTCCGTGCAGCCTGCCTGAGGGCTGCTCAACATGGGAGCAATTAGACCCCGCCCTCTCTTGTCTCCGGGGGAGACGCATGGCGATCGTTGGGGAAACAGTGGCTGATACGGCAGGAAGTCGTCCCCCTTGTTTATTTGTGGGCTTCCCATTTCCTGTCGGACGCGTTGTGTTATTACAACACGTGTTATTCACAGGGCCGATTCCACGTGATGTAATTACACTTTCTGCCCAGTTTGACCATGCGCTCACACACTGATGATGATGTGACATCATTAAAGATGGGGCTCAACACACCGGCTACCAGCTGTGAGACAACAGCCTCCGTCAGGCCTTCACCTTTCTGCCAAAAACCACTTCCTGTTCCAGTGAGCTGTGAACCAGCACAAAGGAGAGCTACTCAGCGGCTGATTGACAGGTGGCTGTGAAACCTCCCCTGGGGAAGGACGACCCCACCCTCAATCCCCACTGGGTTCCATCAATGGGGTCGGGAGGAGAGGAATAGTTACACAATAAGATCAGGTGTATAAGCTGACGTGGGGGGGTCGCGTTAAAGGACAGTGGGTCTGTCAGACCACCGCCTCAGCCCCCCATCTCTGCATGACTACCGACGCAGACCCTATCACAGTCCCCCAGAGCGCCACGAGGACCCCTCCACATGCAGTTAGTGTTGGCCCACAATGAACGGCTCTTATCTTCTCTGAAGCATCTCTTTGTGCTGCAGCCACCTTCTCAGCCTGGTTCTGAAGCTCTCTGTCATGCGTCATACATCATACACGTGTGTGATGTATGATGAGGCTGTAAGAAGAACACACACAGAAACGCCCCTTCTCCTCCGGTTCACAGACACAGATAACGGGCCAAAGCCCCGGAAGCTCCTCGTGCCCTCCAGAAAGAAAACAGTCATCCGGAGACAGCGTGTCGCGGGCGCGTGCCTCATCAATAATGTGCAGAGCACCACCCGTGCATTGAAACCCAGGCGTGCACGCTCTCCTGTCTGCATGTGCAGGAGGAGGTGAGGAGCCGTGGAGGAGCCGTGGAGGAGCTTACCTCAGGGCCACCTTCACGCAGCAGTCCGCCTGGCTCGCCATCGTCGCTTCTCGGTCTCAGGTCAGCGGGACGTCTTTCAAGAGCTGCCGGCGGAGAGGCTCCCTCATCGGCGCGCCGCCCGTCTGCTGCCCCTCTGCATCTCGGCCTCTCGGCGTCCGTCACATCGCAGACTTCCCCCGGTGGTCGCTGCTGTCTTTGGGGGTCTGTCTCGCGGGTTGAAGCGCGTGAGAGCGAAGTCACACCAGCTCTCCGTGAGAGACGCGATCACGTTGAATGAAGCGGAGGGGTTGCTGCTGCCTTCAGGGGCTGTCGGGAAAACTCACAACCCCTTTGGAGCGTTCGCCTCTCCGCCGGTGCACTGCAGGGGCTATGGAGGAAACTTTAATTAAAAGAGAAAGTGGGTAATATAATAATAATAATATGTATTTACCACTCAGCTGCTGATATATTATCAAATACAAAACATCCACGGAATATTGGGGGAAATCAATATCTATATTTAGCTTGAAGGGGTATTTAAGGGATGTTACTTCCATAAAGAGATATTAAAACAACTATAGTCAAATGTGAAGAATACGCTGCCTTTCTTTCATTGCTCAAGTTCCAAAAACACGGACTCTTACATGTCCAACCACTGGAAAGCTTCTCCACCTTCTCACCGCCCAAAGAGTCTCACTGAGAAAACCTGCTGACATCGGGGAAACACTCAAGAAGGGAGAAAGAGACGTTTTATGTGAAGGCACAGAAATACGAGGAGCCCCTGAATGCATCATTATTGCATTCGAATGACAGGCAGTTGGACTAACTGCTGTATTAGCCCCGCCCCAATCGATCGTGAGTGACCAATCAGCGGGCTCGAATGACCTGCGTGGCCCCGCCTCGCGGCACACCCACAGAACCTCCAGCGAGTGTGTGTGTGTCCGTGTGTGTGTGAGCGTGTGTGGGGGGGGCTGTTCACGTGACGGAGGGGAGACACTCCCCACGAGTCACGTGTCTGGAGGAGGACCAATGGGAATCCTTTATAAGTTCAGTGACGCTGTTATTGAATCTACATAACTATCCAAACCCTGTTCATGCTGCTGACCAACAGGTCCAGTCTTAACCAAAGGAACATAACGAGAAACATACAATTTAATCTAAATTATGAGTCAAAATGACCTTTGATGCATATTCTGTGTGACCGTATCTCAGCTCCCTGCATCCATGTTTATGTAAGAAAACACAGTGATTGCATGAGCTATAACCCCATGCACAGAGGAGCTTATGACTGTGTGTGTGTGTGTCCTGAGGACCAGGTGCTGCACAGGCTACAATATGTTGGAATCTGCACAAGATTAACGTCCAGTTATGTGGATAAAGCTGCAATCCTCCCAGATCTGCTGGGAACCGGCCAGCAACACACACGCACACACGCACACGCACACACACACACACACACACACACACACTCACTCACTCACTCTCTGTGGTTATATTGTGACCTGAAAACAAAATGAATGAACATAACTTTAATGTGGAATCTTTTTAAAGCTATTTTTCAATTGTCACACATTTCATGGCCACACAGATGTAAAATGAACCAGAAACCATTCACTGGCAGGTTTCCACCATCATAAATAAACCCATAAAACAAGCTGCGAGTGCTTTGAAAGAAGTCCAAAGTCCCGTTTCTCTGCTTTCAGTGAAACGGGGAAGAACGATGGAAGATGAGACTGCAGCCTAATGTGTTCTCCATCCTTCTTCTTTGTAATCCCTCATATGTGTTTCTATATTTGGCTTTGAAGCTCCATAGACTAATCCCTATTCTTTACCGTGAGGTGCACCACCCAAAAGAAACCTGGAAGTATGTTGTTTCACGTCTTCCTCGTGAGTCTAATGATGGTGTGCACAGATGTTTCATGTGTTTCATGTGTGTGTCAGAGGTCCTGCAGGTCTTCATGGACCCTGTGGTGCTTTGTCCCTCCAGCTGTCCCTGCTGACAGGAAGTAGTTCAGTGTGTCCTCAGTTAGTAGAGTAACACTTACTTGAACTAATACACGTGCACTGCTCTCTTTTCACAGCTACACAATTAAAAAACAATCACAGGAACCTTTAGACAGAAACCCAATATGGTCATATTTAGTTAAATCTGGTTCTCTGATATGGAACCAATGTCTCTTACCAACCCGTCATAACAGAGAGGCAGAGATACAGAGATACAGAGAGACGGAGAGA
>NC_046970.1:937500-990000 GCF_009769545.1 Cyclopterus lumpus | reverse complement strand
TGCCGGCCCAGGAGGCCGCCAAGATCTACCACACCAACTACGTGCGTAACGCGCGGGCCGTGGGCGTTCTGTGGACCGTGTTCACCATCACCTTCGCCGTCATCACCGTGGTGGTGTTCATCCAGCCCTACTGGATCGGGGACAGCGTCAACACGCCGCAGGCCGGCTACTTCGGCCTCTTCCACTACTGCATCGGGAACGCGCTCACCTCGGAGCTCACCTGCAAAGGGAGCGCGCTGGACTTCGGCTCCATCCCATCCGGCGCCTTCAAGACGGCCATGTTCTTCGTGGGGATCTCCATGCTGCTGGTGGTGGGCAGCATCGTCTGCTTCAGCCTCTTCTTCTTCTGCAACGCGGGCAGCGTCTACAAGATCTGCGCCTGGATGCAGCTGGCCTCCAGTGAGCAATACCAATACTTAAGATATAATAATAATATTACATTACTGAACACTTGACCTTCATTTAGCTCTTATGTAGAATGACTTCAACACCTAAATAAATAGACAGCCGCCCTCGTCTAACTCTACATGACCCTGTTGCAGCAACATGAGTAGTTATTATATTAGTATTATATTATTAGAAGTGTCATTTTTTATAATATTGGTTTGAAATTCACATCCGAAAAGTAAAACATCATTTGAGCCTCCAGTTAATGTCGTGTATAGAAACAAGATTTCACATTGAAATGTGAGAACACTGCGTGGAAGAGAACGGAGTGCTAACCAAATGTCAGATATATATTTATATAAGAGAAATATAATAAAATAAATATAAAAGAAACACGAGCTGCGTGTGAAACATGAAGCGACGTGAACTGAAGCAGCTTCAGGTGTGCAGTTACACTTTCTCCTCTCTTCATGCCTCTGCACCTGCCGCTCAGTGTGTGTGTGTGTGTGAGAGTGTGTTTGTGTGCTGCCCTCACACACACACACACACACACACACACACACACTCTTTTGTAAAGTAGTCAACCCTTTAATTAACCATGTTTGTATAAAATATGTTATTCTGCCAAATTAGCTTAAGTGAATGGATATTCAGCAATTATTTATATTATATTAATTATATATATTATATTCATATTATTTCATATTTCCTCTCGGCCTCAGACTTGCTTCAGGTGTTTCAGGTGGCGTCAACTTTTAATGATGTTGTGATGATATTTAAATAAATTAGGGAAGAAACGTGAGAAACAAGAGCTCTGAGAAGGTGAAAGTGTGTGTGTGTGTGTGTGTGTGTGTGTGTGTGTGTGTGTGTGTGTGCTCACGTTTCAACTCAACACCAGATAGTTCACATAAGGCGGGCGGCAGGGCGAGGGTTAATAAGGCAGGAACAAGGCCTTCTCTCTGGAGTGGAGATGCTGACCCGATCCCCTCATCACGTGACTCCTCCCCCTCACCCTGTGACCCCTCCCCCTCCCCTCAGGCACCTGCATGGTGATTGGCTGTATGATCTACCCTGACGGGTGGGACTCGGAGGAGGTGAAGCGCATGTGCGGCCAGCGGACCGACAAATACACGCTGGGCAACTGCACGGTGCGCTGGGCCTACATCCTGGCCATCATCAGCATCATGGACTCACTGGTCCTCTCCTTCCTGGCCTTCAGCCTCGGCAGCCGGCAGGACAAGCTGCTGCCTGAGGACTTCCAGGTGGAGGGCAAAGGTGAGAGAGGGGAAGGGGGGTCCTGAGACCACTCGTCCTGTGGCCAGCTGAGCTCCTGACCTTTAGTGACCTTCTCTCTCAACAGATAACGCCTAGGCCCCAAGTGGACGAGGGAGGGAGGAGACGAGGATTTCAGGACACTTCATTCAAATCTAAAAATAACTTGAAGTTCCCCGTGGAGTCGTGACGGCGCCGGTGGACGAGTGAACTCGCTTGGACCTGCAAGACGGAGCAGATCCTCGACACCGAGGAGAGAATCGTCTTAACAATCATCAGGAGGTCATCAACACTAATGTGTTCAAGGAGCATCGTGTGATCTGGGTTTGAAATCATAAAATGTGCTGAACACTTCTGAAAATAAACTTGATCATGGCTGGTGCCCTCTGGAGGTCCTGATGATGCATTGTGTTAATGACAGCATCTGTGTGTGTGTGTGTGTGTGAGGATGGAAACAAAATATAATCTAGTCAAATTTTGAAAAATGTTTATTTTATTACCTACAGAAAAGAAACCTATCAGAAGGAGAAGAGACGTAGTAGAAAAACAAGCGACGTGTTGAGTCAAAGTTATTACAGCGTTTGTTTTTCATACAATCTTTTTTCACCGAACGTTAAAAAGCAGCTCAAAGCTCGATTGACACAAACCGTTTGACTGCTCATGAGGTTATGAAACATGGGAACCGTCTTCATGTGTTTAAGTGCTTTTTAAAAGAACACAAAGTTATGCTGACGAGGAGCAACACTGAACAATAGAGTGAGAGCTTGGTGCCCGTTGACAAATGTACACTTTGAGGTTCTAATCTCTTATTATTGAGCACGTTGCACACGGCTTCATTTCATTGGTTTGGCTTATTGACCCAAATGATACCGCCGTGGAGTTATGATGCAATCCTAATGGTTCTGTTCACTTCCTGGAGAAATCTGACCATCAGGCATCATCTATAGCTAAAAACAGACCATAATGTGCTGCAGAGAACAAGCTGGAAGGAGGCGAGGTCAACACGTCCTCTAGAGCCAGAAGAAGACCAGTCCATCACCGCCAGGCTCCACAACAGGCTCAGCAGCTCTTTAGTGAAGCAGCCTCAGGGTCCTGTTTGTTTACCACCCACCCCTCAGGAGGTGTGTGGGGGGGGGGGGGGGGGGGCCCTCTAGGACGTGAGCCACGCATGGGACAGGCACTGGGCCGCGGTGGCCCTCCGCTCGGGGACCAGGTCCAGCATGGGCAGCAGGAAGGTGCTGAAGGTGTGCGCCTCGTCTTTGGACCACTCGTACTTCTCCATCAACACGTCCATCAAGCCCCACGGCTTCAGCTTGGTGATGTGGCGCAGGTCGCCTGACAGGAAATGGCGCACGTCAACAATGTTATATATAAATAAAGTGCAGGCGTGGTTTAGGCCGGCATCGAGCACCGGCTCCATGACCGGGCCTCACACTGAGCAGATGTTCCGAGCGGTCGGTGCGTTTACCTTTCTTGGTGAAAAACTCCTTGGAGTATTTGCCCGCCAAGATCAGCTTCCGAGGAACTTTGCCCAGCAGCTCGATGATCAGCGCTATGTGATCTACGGGGAGGAGAGACGAGCAGCCGATGAGGCAACGGGGTCAACGAGGGTCCGGAGAACCTTTGGGGGACACTGACCTTCATCTCTGGAGTAGTCTTCTCCTGAGTGGGGTTCAAACAGATAATCTCCGGTGGCGAGCTCGAAGGCCTGAGGGTTGAAAACACACATCTGGGCTCAATAACGGCTTTGACCACTAGTTTGTGTTGATGTGGTCCCATTAGAGATGATGGAGGTATTCTGAGGGTCAGCAGCCGTCTCCACTAAGAGTGGCTCATCTTACAGCCATGTGCTATATGTCTTACGGAGAAAAGGGTTTCCGGAGTTTGGGCCCAGTATTATAATGTACTTATGGGCGGGTCCAACACATGCAAAGGCATTGCAGATGTTTCACGGTGTAGAAATGTGCTGTACCATGCAGGCCGTGCTCCAGATGTCTGCAGGGGTGCTGTAGCCGGTTCCCGTCAGAACCTCCAGACAACGGTACTGCCGCGTCTGGATGTCGTCTGTGAAATGTTTGTTCTGCAGGAAGAAGACGAGACGCCAAAGTAATAAAAACAGAGTTAAAGCTCACGTGAGCTTTCAAGAGGCTTCATTGACAGATTAAAACTCACCACCCAGCAGGCGTTGCCGAGGTCAGCGATCTTGACCTGCAGCTTGTCGGCGTTCAGAGGCTCCAGGGGGTTGACCAACATGTTGCCTGATGCTCCTGTTGAAGAGGGAGATGGAAACACGGGGTCACCGGGGTCACATAGAACCCTGTTCTGATGTGGGTTCACTTCCTGTGGCACGCCCGTTTACACCAGTCAGGAGGTTGTTTGTTCTCATGATGCACTAATGTGCTCCTGATGATCAACAACATGTGATAGGTGTGTCGATACTCTGCTGTACACAATGATGCACTACACTAAATCTAAAATGTTTCATTCCCAGACTAAAGAAGACTAAGACGAGTCCAGGCGGCTGGTTGACTCACCGTCTTGGCCGTCGTCCTCCTCCCCTCTCTTGGTCTCTCCTTGCGTGTCCATCTCCTCCCCCTTCTTGTCCTCCTCCTTCAGCTCCACAGTGACGGAGGCGGGGCCGAGGTCAGCGGCCCCGGGTGTGCCGTTGCAGATCTGGTGCTCCTCTGTGTTACTCAACGGGGCCTGGGGCTCCGTGTGGGTCTCTGGTGGGTTAGCGTTGCGTCGGTCCTCCTGCTCCTCCTCCGTCGAATGCGTGGTCCCTCGTACCTCTGGACTGGCCCCGCCATCCGGCGTGGAGGCGTGGCCGTTGCATTTCACCTCCACGCCGTTCTCTCTCCGCCCATTGGCCTCTGGTGTCGGCTCAGCAGGAGGCGGGTCTGTGGTGAAACATGTTGTTTAGCTCAATAAATCCATAAACACATGGACTCCAGCTACCTGTCCACCTGCTTCACCTGTGGTGGTGTGTTTGTCCTGCAGCGTGGCCGACGAGGGCGTGTCAGTGGTGTCTGTTGTCGTCGTCTCCTCATCCTCCTCCTCCTCATCCTCCTCCTCCTCCCCTCCTTCATTAGCTCCTCCCTCCATCTCCTGGATCCTCTTCTCCAGCATCTCCGCCTGCTTCTTCTGCTTCTTCTTCATCTTCTTCTTTTTGTTCTTGGACATTTTGGCCATCTTGGAAAAGGTGAGGGGAAACAATCAGCTTCTCTTCCGACTTGTATTCAAGTCACTCAATCTGGGACAGAATGAACAGAACTCACCGGTTTGGGTGCTGGGGCGGTGCTCACTGTAGAGAGGAAAGAGATGTGAGCAACATGCGGCAGAACATCTAGAACGAGTACTAAGAGAGCGTCTCACCAGTCTCATACCAGTCCAATTAAAACATTCATTGATGACAGAATCAGTGAGTTGCATTAATGCCAGCACTGAGTGAGGGCTGAGGACCAGAGGGGGTACCTGCAGAACCCGAGGGCGGTGCAGCGCCGGTCTTCTGCCACTGGGTGGCTTCAGCGGCCATCTTCTTGATGTACGACTCGTTGACGGTCAGCAGGATGTTCTCCGGCTTGATGTCCGTGTGGATGATCTTACACTTGGTGTGCAGGTAGTCCAGACCCTGAAGAACCTGCAGGGCAGAAAGGTCAAGAGGTCAGCTGCACTCAAACCAATAAAAGACAAGGCAATGTTTCCTCAGGGATATTTCATACCTGTTGTATGATGCTCTTAACGCAGGGGAGGGGCAGGCCTTGGTAATTTGACTTGATGATCCACTTCAGGAGGTGATAACCCAGCACCTCAAAAACCATGCACACGTCTGGAGAAATACAGTCGAGGTCCAACACAATGACTTCTCATAGTTGAATCACTACAGCGGACCGATGGAGTTCATAAGGCACATGAACACACTCATGATTACCAATCTCTGCATCAAAAGATGACATCCTGTCTTTCTGCACAGACGTCATTGACAAGCGCTTTCTCAGGGACAGACTTGGACTACAGCACTAAAGTGAACTTGTGTTGCCCGAGGGCGTCTGGCTCGCTGCCCGAGTGCACAGCTGAGACGCCGGGATGCAGCGGCTGTGGGCCGACGTGCCGAGGCAGAAGCTCGCCCGATGCCAGAAGAACATCTGAGCCACTCGTAGCCGGCAGAGCGGGAATCAGTGGCATAATTACAGGAGACTGGACGCCCCAATGACTCTGAACTCGGGCTCTGACATGCTTCATGAGGCCTTCAATCAGTAGGTCAAAAGGTCAAACCTTCCTCTCCAGAAAGCTGGGCAATGTTAACTAGTAGCTGGTTAGTGCAATTTTAAAAAAGGACAGTTCAGCCTTTCAACTTTCTGTATTTTTGGAACATGAACAACAACAAAAGGATACGAGTTCCGTTCATTCCAGAGATTTTGAAGTCGTCTAGAAGCTGCACCACCTTCTCTCTGCTGGGGTCGCTGGGATCCGTGTTCCTCACCTGAAGACACACCGGGTGGTGAACACAGGAATCACTAGTGTGTCACGTGACAGCGTGTGTCACGTGACAGCGTGTGTCACGTGACCACGTGTGTCACGCGACCACGTGTGTCACGTGACAGCGTGTCATGTGACAGCGTGTGTCATGTGACAGCGTGTGTCATGTGACAGCGTGTGTCATGTGACCGCGTGTGTCATGTGACAGCGTGTCATGTGACAGCGTGTGTCACGTGACAGCGTGTGTCACGTGACAGCGTGTTATGTGACACGTGTGCTTACAGATTTGAGCAGCTTGATCTCATCCAGAGCGGTCTCCGTGTAATGCTCAGCACTTTTCACCACCTTCATGGCCACAAAGCGCTTCTCCCTGAAAAACAAACACAACGATTTAACTAAACCAGGTGAACATGTTGTTGTTGTTGTTGTTGTAACATCAAACCTCTCAGTGCATACGTCCATAAAGCTTCTAACCTTTACTGGGAGCTAGAACGTCTTATGATGCTCAATACGTACGGTTCAGGGTTAGAGAACTCTGTTTTGATTAAAGGCTAATATTTATACCAACATTATACATATTCTTCATGGTTTATGGGTAGAAACCAAGCAATTGTATGTAGAGTCAGACTAATACAAACAGCACTCCATGGTCACCGTTGAGAACTACTTGTGGTCCTGTGACCACGTGGTCATCACGGTCTAAATGTCTCAGTCAACTTGAGAACCTACTCGATGTCCCAGGCCAGCCACACAGTGGAGAAGTGCCCCCAGCCCAGCTTTCGGATCACATGGTATCTCCCGTGGAACAGATCTCCAATCTTCACGTGGTGATATCCACCTGAGCCCAGAAAGACGAAGGTACATTCAGACAATGGTGATTCATTAGTGTTGAGTGACAGCGGGGCTCCTACACGACTCCTACCCCTGCAGTAGTCGTTGGGGTCCTCCTGCTCGTCGTCATCGGAGCCCAGGATCTCCTCGTCCTGCTCCGGCAGCGGAGAGTCCGCCTGGCCCGGCTGAGAGCCGCCCCGACGGCCGTGAGGTTCTGGTCTGAGGGAGGAAGACGGGGGAGGGCGGTGATGGAGAGGAGGACTCAAACAGACCGACGGGGGAGGAAGAGCGAGAGAGACGACCGAATCCCTCAGAGAACAAACAGAACTCATACGACACTGAGAGGAAAGAGGAAATGTTGCTGGAGAAAACAAACTGACTGATACCAGAGAGAGTGATATATATTAACTATATACACATGCACCTGATAACATAACTGCAGAAAGCCTTGAGACTATTTAAATAACAGGACGTGTCAGTCTTTATATCCTCTCAATGATGAGTCTGGTAGAAAGACTGAAAGATGCAATTTGAATTAATTAACAGAATGGATACATAATAAATATGACGTTCATCGTCCCGTTAATAACGGACGTGTTTAAACGAGCGCGTTGATGAATCAGAACAAAGTGGAATGCATTATTTACTTATTCATATTGGAGGGTAACAGAGACCATAACAATGACCTCAAGAGGCTCCTGCATGCCAGCAGATTATTATTACTACTATGAACTGGGATCCCCACACCAGCTACCGGGTTATTAAAGCACGCAGTCCAATTATCATCATCATCATCATCATCTTAACTGAACATCTTCTTGGAGCTGTCCGTGGTGCTGAAAGTCTCTCACTGAATCCAAACCACAGTAACAATATCACCAATTACTAGCATCAATGACACCCGTCAACCAATCAGTGACAGCCAAAGAACCCCGTCAGCCAATCTAAAGAAAGCTCAGGAAAGATCAAAGAATAAGCAAACACTTCTGAGCAAAGAGAACTCAGGATATCCACGAAAGAAGATCACAAGTCCTTATGATGACAACATTACACTGGTGTGTTGCATATAAACACAGCAGTGGTCCACTTTGTAAACACTGAGGAGGATGTGGAGCTAATTAAAGACCGTCACATCATCTCTTCAGCTCGGAGCAGCTGGCTCTGAAGAAACCACTTCACACGTGCTCCTGGACAGAAGGTTCTGTTACGTCATCGGCATGCAGAGTTCTGGGTTCGTCTGGTCAGCACCGCTCTGGATCTCTGCATGTTCACAGTCATCAGAACGTTCCTCAGGAACAGGATGAGCCCTCTCAAAGGAAGAGGTACCACTGGACTGGGAGCACACGTGTCATCATCCATTAATATTCTACTTAAAGACAATGTTATTATACTTAAAGAGAATGTTAATATTCTACTTAAAGACAATGCGTGGCCGGTTTCTCTCTGGCCTCAGTGTGATCAGCCCACAGTGAGGGGAAGGTGAGAAGAAGTCTTAATGTGTGCCAACGCATCACAAACACGCCGCCTCTCATTACGAGAGCTGCAGACAAGACGACTCAACACTAAAATACTCAAATGGTCTTAAACTGGACGTCAGTAAAGCGTTTATACAATCATTTCTTGTTATTGGGCCTCTGCAGGTCTCATGTCAAAGTATTTGACCCTCTTCATATAGATCATGTCCACACTGGACTAAAATATTGAGGAACAAAAAGACTCAAATCTGAAGTGTTTTCCTAAACTTTTTAACTTGTTGATGGTTCTCAATACGACGATCACAAAGTCACATTTTTGTCGGCTAAAATCTCTTAAAGATACGAAGGATTAAAAACTGACAAGTTGACCTTTGATCCCGGGACAACGAGAATAACTAAATATAGCTGCAGAGTGAAGACTATTTATAGTAAGCAGAGAGCAAAAAGAGGTGGAGGTTAGGGAAGTCTACCAGATAAAAAAGGACAAATATTGAGCCAATATGCACGACAACGAAATAAACATGAGCGTTCTCTGGTTTATTGACAGAAGACAACAAGAACCTCTCACTGCGGAACACGACCGTTCAATGCCCTCTGGAGGCCAGACAACATGCAGGACTTCTGCAACACTCTGAACACCTGAGCCGTCAGGACAACCTGCAACACACACACCTCTTACCTGGCAGATGCACGGATGCCCATGGGACGTGATAAAAGGAGCAGGACAAGAGTGATGTAAAAGAAAACCCTCTCACTCCATCCGCCGGACCAAAAGAAGGTAAAGGAGAGGATGGGAGGTGAAAAGTGGAGGAGGAGGAGGAGGAGAGCGTAATCAGCGCTGACAACTGAAGAGCAGAGATTAGAGAGGAGGAGGCAGCGGGTGGGAAGACTGTTGCAGAGGAGAGGAAGAAGAGGAAGAGGAGAAATGAGGGGGCTCTGCTGCAGGCTGAGCACTGAGACCTCGCTCACTTCGCCTCACACTCTCTCACTCTCTCCCTCTCCATGTCTGACCGAGAACTCTCCTTGGCTGTCAGCCGTTGGGCCGGCCCCCTTCCCTGACAGCTGGCTCATGATTGGCTGATGCAGCCCAGCACTGCATTGCAGGTGAGGGGACGACATCAGCCCCCACCCTTGCCTCTTCCACGCCTGACCAAAACAACACCATTCCACGCGTTGTGCGCCTTGCAGGAGTTGTTGCTTCTCACGTTACCATGACGATCTGCACCCGTAACAATGTAATGACATGCTTGAGGCAATAAAAGACATAGTTGTTTTTCCATCTGTACTCAAGGCTCCATCTCAATAGATTCACGATCATTAAAATTAGTACAACATTTGTTTTAATCCATAATACAATCTTTTATTTCCATATCACTTTAATTGTGTGTTTTTACGAGAGGGAAAAACTAAACCGTGACTTTAGTTAAGTAAAAGACACACACACACACACACACACACAGTGTACAAGAGTGAGCTGCAGCACCTTTCAGCACCTGCATGGTGAGGATAATGAAATAGATGCAGATGAGAAGAGATGTTATGTAATGAACTGCAGCTGTGAAGGGAGAAATAAAAGAAAACATCCTCTTTAGTCTCCTGAGTGCACATGTGATCCAACAAGTACACTTGAGGCCCAGAGCAGGTAGACCGGTACCTCAGATCCAGTCCTCTTCTCACACACTAAACCAACCCAGAGCAGGTAGACCGGTTCCTCAGATCCAGTCCTCTTCTCACACACTAAACCAACCCAGAGCAGGTAGACCGGTACCTCAGATCCAGTCCTCTTCTCACACACTAAACCAACCCAGAGCAGGTAGACCGGTACCTCAGATCCAGTCCTCTTCTCACACACTAAACCAACCCAGAGCAGGTAGACCGGTACCTCAGATCCAGTCCTCTTCTCACACACTAAACCAACCCAGAGCAGGTAGACCGGTACCTCAGATCCAGTCCTCTTCTCACACACTAAACCAACCCAGAGCAGGTAGACCGGTACCTCAGATCCAGTCCTCTTCTCACACACTAAACCAACCCAGAGCAGGTAGACCGGTTCCTCAGATCCAGTCCTCTTCTCACACACTAAACCAACCCAGAGCAGGTAGACCGGTTCCTCAGATCCAGTCCTCTTCTCACACACTAAACCAACCCAGAGCAGGTAGACCGGTTCCTCAGATCCAGTCCTCTTCTCACACACTAAACCAACCCAGAGCAGGTAGACCGGTTCCTCAGATCCAGTCCTCTTCTCACACACTAAACCAACCCAGAGCAGGTAGACCGGTACCTCAGATCCAGTCCTCTTCTCACACACTAAACCAACCCAGAGCAGGTAGACCGGTTCCTCAGATCCAGTCCTCTTCTCACACACTAAACCAACCCAGAGCAGGTAGACCGGTTCCTCAGATCCAGTCCTCTTCTCACACACTAAACCAACCCAGAGCAGGTAGACCGGTACCTCAGATCCAGTCCTCTTCTCACACACTAAACCAACCCAGAGCAGGTAGACCGGTTCCTCAGATCCAGTCCTCTTCTCACACACTAAACCAACCCAGAGCAGGTAGACCGGTACCTCAGATCCAGTCCTCTTCTCACACACTAAACCAACCCAGAGCAGGTAGACCGGTACCTCAGTCAGCATCGGCTCCTTCAAGAAACATGGATCAGACAAACTGTTTAACCCGACATCTGCAGGGCACACAGGTGTACTTAGTCTTCACCTCTCAGACACCAAAGGTGTTGTAGATCTCATGCAAAGTCAATGCAAACACTCACATGTTTGCCGGGCGGCGCCAATTTTTCGCGAGAGCTGAAATATTTCAACTTTGGTGAAAAATTCACCCGAGAAGCTCCGCCCCCTGGCTGCTGCTGCTCTAGTAGCAGATGTTCCCACGTTTATGGGATGTCCACAACAAGTTTAAAGCAGAACTAGTGGTTATTTGGTACGTGGTGGATGGAGGAAATTATAACTGTTTCCACGGAGTGAAACCACGGAGATAAGCCCCGCCCCCTCTTAGGTGCGAATGAAAACAACTTGTCGGGCGAGTAAACTCACGCGAGTAAAGCGTTGCGAATATTTGCAATGTATGCTGGTGTCCTAAAAACAGAGATACAGGTGTATGTATGCTGGCGTCCTAAAAACAGAGATACAGGTGTATGTATGCTGGTGTCCTAAAAACAGAGATACAGGTGTATGTATGCTGGCGTCCTAAAAACAGAGATACAGGTGTATGTATGCTGGCGTCCTAAAAACAGACAGAGATACAGGTGTATGTATGCTGGTGTCCTAAAAACAGAGATACAGGTGTATGTATGCTGGTGTCCTAAAAACAGAGATACAGGTGTACGTATGCTGGTGTCCTAAAAACAGACAGAGATACAGGTGTATGTATGCTGGCGTCCTAAAAACAGAGATACAGGTGTATGTATGCTGGTGTCCTAAAAACAGAGATACAGGTGTATGTATGCTGGCGTCCTAAAAACAGAGATACAGGTGTATGTATGCTGGCGTCCTAAAAACAGAGATACAGGTGTATGTATGCTGGCGTCCTAAAAACAGAGATACAGGTGTATGTATGCTGGCGTCCTAAAAACAGAGATACAGGTGTATGTATGCTGGTGTCCTAAAAACAGAGATACAGGTGTATGTATGCTGGTGTCCTAAAAACAGAGATACAGATCCATGGATATCTTTATCTCCAATGTCCATTGTGCATAAATGTTCATGAATAAACGTAGAAGTGTAAAAACAGACGCACCTTTAACACCAGAACTTGCCCGTTAAACATCACATTTATGTTTCTTGAATGTTATTTATTCAGCAATATTCGTGCATCGTTAGGCTTCAATAAGCTTTGCTTCAACCCTGGAAATCACTTTGAATTACTTCATCACAACAAGTATGAGCAAGTGTTGCCTACCAACCGCTGGAAAGACTAGTCCTCCAGCTTTAAATAAACATTTAGGATGACACCCAGTAATCTGGAAACAAAAAGAAAGAAAAAAAGACACTCTTTGGCCACGAGATAGATGATATGTGATCCCTTCAATTAAAGAGAGGCTGATAGTTGAGAAACGAGGCAGAGATTCTAGAAAAAGGGGTCTCACGGTAATGGGGGCATGTGGCTCCTGGGGAGGTTTATGAACAATCAGCTGTGATCTGACAACAACTTACTTCTTCCCAGGCTTCCTTGGCTTTGTCCTCTTCTTCCTGGCTTGCAATGCGAGTACTAGAGTAGAAAGAAACCAGTCAGGTCACGTGAGATAATCCATAAACGCGACATGCGTTTCAAAGCTCTAAGAGACACACACACAATATACCCGCTGTGCTCCTGCTAGTGTGGGCAACGTTAGCAGCTCGCTTAGCCTCCAAAGAGCTATAGTCCACTGGGAGACTAGCAGTAAGGTGGTGCTGTTCCACGTGTTGCCCACTGTAAAGCTGGGTCCTGGTACACATGTTAATGGGGCTTTTTATTTTGCTCCAGTTAACCTGAAGTGTTGGCGCACACACTCAGATGCTAACGTCGGACTCCCACTGGAGCTAGCCGAAGCTAACGGCAGTCTCCCACCAGAGCTAGCTGGAGCTAGCCGAAGCTAACGGCAGTCTCCCACCAGAGCTAGTTGGAGCTAGCCGAAGCTAACGGCAGTCTCCCACCAGAGCTAGCTGGAGCTAGCCGAAGCTAACGGCAGTCTCCCACCAGAGCTAGCTGGAGCTAGCCGAAGCTAACGGCAGTCTCCCACCAGAGCTAGCCGAAGCTAACGGCAGTCTCCCACCAGAGCTAGATGGAGCTAGCCGGAGTTAGCCGGAGCTAGCCGGAGTTAGCTGTCCGTGAACACGCGCAGCAGAGCGCATGGTCCTCTTGGACTCCGTCGGGCCGCTGCGCGGTTCGTGGTTGCGGCTAAAAGCCGGAACGCGTTGCCAGAGAATTGACGTGAAGCCGCGTGTGTCTCAAGCCGCGTGTGTCTCAAGCCGCGTGTGTCTCGCAGCAGTGAGTTGATGAACGTTACCTTTTCTTTCCATGGCGCTAAGCAGTCAGGAGATGAAGATGCGTTCACGGACTGTTGGGAATGTTGGCACTCTAAAGTGCGCGAAAAGGAACGAGCCAACAGAGCTGCGCTGTAGGGGAGAAGGACAACCACAGCGTGCTTCACAATAAAATATACAAAGACACAACAATGAAAGGCCACTTTATATTATAGTTTATATTTATCAACAAGGTGATTCACATAAAACCATCAAAACGATGCGGAAGAAAATAAGATTTAAAAACAATTAACATTCATTTAAACATTAAAAAGCTAAACATATAATAAGAGTTGCAGTGCGGTTTAAGAAATCAAATACGTTAAATGGCAACAAATATGAATATCATTGAATCTAGTTCAGCAAACAGAGACGTCTTCAATCTGGATTTAAATGAGATAAGTGAGTATGAGGGAGAGATCCACATGCATTTGGTATTAGTGATCTGTTTTGAATAATAATTTTAAATTAGCAATCAATCAAATGCAGCTGTCACATTGGGGCTTGTTAGTCATGGCTGAGAAGAACCCTTTTAAAGATGACCATATTACAAAGTAGATGAACATGTAATGGCATTTGTAATCAACTTTCCATAATAAAAGCATGACGCATCCTCCTGAAGAGCATCTAGTTGTGTAGGTCTGCAGTTATTCACCCAACCAGCTACTTGTGATATTAATATTATGAACTTTGGTTTCCTGTGTGCAATGGAAGAACCCGTACTCTATATTGTCACTGAAAGTATAATTTAGATTATCGGCTCTTTATTTCTCCTCCACGTCGGTTCAAACTCACAACACACTGAACAGGTTTGAAAAATAAGAGCCTTTATTGTCTCAGGTGGTATTTACAGGTGCTGTCTTGATACATCTGAAAATGTAAAAACATGTGAACACGTCTCAGAGAAAAGCATAAACCAATCACCAAATTAACTGCCAACATTTGGATATGTAAAAAGATGAATATCCTTGTTTTAAAAGTACAAAGAGCTTCAGCATCCAGTGAGTAAACATGTGCCCCGCGAAAATATTAAAATGAACAGCAAATATATTTCTAGCATTACTCAATATTACAAAAATCACAGAATAATATCAAAACTTGATTTAACACAAAGAATAAAATAATACATTAGAAAACGCACAATATGAAAACCGGAGGTTGCAAATGAAATAGAGAAGATGCGGATGTTTGTGTGCATGATGTCATAAAAGAGTGAACGTGGAAAACATTCATCAATAAAGGTCTGCAGTCCACTCCAGGGGGAGGAGCCTCAATAAGGGTCTGTAGTCCACTCCAGGGGGAGGAGCCTCAATTAGGGTCTGCAGTCCACTCCAGGGGGAGGAGCCTCAATAAGGGTCTGTAGTCCACTCCAGGGGGAGGAGCCTCAATTAGGGTCTGTAGTCCACTCCAGGGGGAGGAGCCTCAATTAGGGTCTGCAGTCCACTCCAGGGAGAGGAGCCTCAATTAGGGTCTGCAGTCCACTCCAGGGGGAGGAGCTTCAATAAAGGTCTGCAGTCCACTCCAGGGGGAGGAGCTTCAATAAAGGTCTGCAGTCCACTCCAGGGGGAGGAGCTTCAATAAAGGTCTGCAGTCCACTCCAGGGGGAGGAGCTTCAATAAAGGTCTGCAGTCCACTCCAGGGGGAGGAGCCTCAATAAAGGTATGCAGTCCACTCCAGGGGGAGGAGCTTCAATAAAGGTCTGCAGTCCACTCCAGGGGGAGGAGCTTCAATAAAGGTCTGCAGTCCACTCCAGGGGGAGGAGCCTCAATAAAGGTATGCAGTCCACTCCAGGGGGAGGAGCCTCAATAAAGGTCTGCAGTCCACTCCAGGGGGAGGAGCCTTCTGCTCAGTGGACTGATGGCGGTTAAGTGATTTCTTTTGGAGTAATAACTTACATAAATGTTTAACTGCTTAGAAGAAGAAAACAAACCAGAATGAGCAGCTGATCAAACTGATTCAGAACTATATGTTATCAATATGGTCGGCGCCGATAAACGGAGATTATTGACAATACATCTGGTTTCTGATACAATAAGCTTTCCATAAATAATAAAAAGAACCTTGAATTCTAATCATATTCTTTTACAGCGATATACAAACAACATAAAAGGTCATAAATATAGGGCAGACCCCGACATTCAGGGTTCTATAAACGATGATAAAAGTACAGTCAGTCGTGGTGCGAAGAACATTCTAATAAAGGTGGCTTCATCCTGCAGGTGGAGGTCGGCATGGCGACGGTCACCTGCTGCTGCAACAACAGGACACGAGTGGTGGAAGAAGACTGGATATGGAGAAGTCTGATCCAGATCCAGATCAACCTCTGGATCTGGATCAGAACACTTGGAGACAGAAGTCTGATCCAGACTCTTCAGATCCTCATACTGGATCTGTTCATACACCATTCTGGTCTAAACTCTGTCAAAGGGGTCGGCTGAGACGTGCCTCAGGAGTTATGACGAGTACACAAATACGCTGTTCTGACTGAAGTAGTTATGTACAAATACTGGTTGTCATGTTTACACGATGCAACGATGTAAACAACATTTTATTCCAATGTGAGGAGGAGAGATACGCACCTCAGTATGAGTAATGACTGCCGAGTGGTTTCTAGAAAACACGTATTGAGGAGTTACGTTCCTCCAAGATGCCGACAAGCTTCTAGTTTTCTGAATAAAAGAGGGGACAAACAAACAAACAAACAAACAAACAAACAAACAATAACCGTTTGAGGTAAATACTGAAAATATGATTTAAAGTCTGAATGCAGAACAAAGAGCAACGAGGAGGAACAGGAAGTCAAGTCTTATCCCATAAAACGACGTCCAGGAGATGAATGACGGCAGGCACTTGAATGTGTGTGTGAGTGTGTGTGTGTGTGTGTGTAAGAGTGTGTGTGTGTGTGTGTGAGTGTGTGTGTGTGTGAGAGAGTGTGTGTGTGTGTGAGTGAGTGAGAGGAAAGTGGTGGATAGTCACAAGAGACTGATAGTCCTTGAAGTTTCTTGGAAGCTGCCTCGTCCTCTTCAGGATTCCATCTCATCTCCATCGAAGGACGGCGCCTCAAAGCTGAGAACCTCCTCGTAGGTCAACCCTGAAGAACAAGAACTCATGATGAGAACCTCCTCGTAGGTCAACCCTGAAGAACAAGAACTCATGATGAGAACCTCCTCGTAGGTCAACAGGGTCCACAACGTGCCCACTTACTCTTCCATTCCTCGATCTCCAGCTCACGGCTCTCGAAGCTCTGGTCGTAGGGCTCCGCCTCGGGCTCGTCGTCCGGGTCGTGGTACTGGGCGAAGTACGGGTGGGCCAGAGCCTCCGACGCCGTGATCCGCTTGTCTGTGTCCAGCACCAGCATCTTCTCCAGCAGGTCCACCGCTGGAACAGGAGACCAGTGGTGAGCACGAGGCATCTGATGTCATAATTACTGGAGGTCAAACCGTGATCACGTTGCTGTGCCTTTGTGAGGCCACTAGAGGGAGCCCCTGAGCCAGGAGTCCTCCAGGACCAGGCCTTTGTGAGGCCACTAGAGGGAGCCCCTGAGCCAGGAGTCCTCCAGGAGCAGGACTTTGTGAGGCCACTAGAGGGAGCCCCTGAGCCAGGAGTCCTCCAGGACCAGGCCTTTGTGAGGCCACTAGAGGGAGCCCCTGAGCCAGGAGTCCTCCAGGAGCAGGACTTTGTGAGGCCACTAGAGGGAGCCCCTGAGCCAGGAGTCCTCCAGGAGCAGGACTTTGTGAGGCCACTAGAGGGAGCCCCTGAGCCAGGAGTCCTCCAGGAGCAGGACTTTGTGAGGCCACTAGAGGGAGCCCCTGAGCCAGGAGTCCTCCAGGAGCAGGACTTTGTGAGGCCACTAGAGGGAGCCCCTGAGCCAGGAGTCCTCCAGGAGCAGGACTTTGTGAGGCCACTAGAGGGAGCCCCTGAGCCAGGAGTCCTCCAGGAGCAGGACTTTGTGAGGCCACTAGAGGGAGCCCCTGAGCCAGGAGTCCTCCAGGACCAGGCCTTTGTGAGGCCACTAGAGGGAGCCCCTGAGCCAGGAGTCCTCCAGCAGCAGGACTTTGTGAGGCCACTAGAGGCAGCCCCTGAGCCAGGAGTCCTCCAGCAGCAGGACTTTGTGAGGCCACTAGAGGGAGCCCCTGAGCCAGGAGTCCTCCAGGAGCAGGACTTTGTGAGGCCACTAGAGGGAGCCCCTGAGCCAGGAGTCCTCCAGGAGCAGGACTTTGTGAGGCCACTAGAGGGAGCCCCTGAGCCAGGAGTCCTCCAGGAGCAGGACTTTGTGAGGCCACTAGAGGGAGCCCCTGAGCCAGGAGTCCTCCAGGAGCAGGACTTTGTGAGGCCACTAGAGGGAGCCCCTGAGCCAGGAGTCCTCCAGGACCAGGCCTTTGTGAGGCCACTAGAGGGAGCCCCTGAGCCAGGAGTCCTCCAGCAGCAGGACTTTGTGAGGCCACTAGAGGCAGCCCCTGAGCCAGGAGTCCTCCAGCAGCAGGACTTTGTGAGGCCACTAGAGGGAGCCCCTGAGCCAGGAGTCCTCCAGCAGCAGGACTTTGTGAGGCCACTAGAGGGAGCCCCTGAGCCAGATGGTGGGAGGGAACTCACCGAGAGGGTTGGCCCCAATAAACACATCAGCAAAGTTCCTCTTGGGCATCTGGGGCAGGGAGTTGATGTAGTTCCTCGCCTGTGAGGAACCATGAACACACTCCGTCACGCTACAGCAAAAATACACATTATTCTCTTTCCCTCCTCCAGAGGTCATAACCCCGTTATTAAAGATGCTCCAGATCAATAAATCCCTCCACAGACCACTTGTCTCACCTCATGGCTGGGCATCCTGCTGATCAGGGAGGAGGGGGGCGTCCCCGTCAGGCGCATTATCTGCTGCAGCTGGTTTATATCTACGGCTTCTGAGTCAAGGGGCATTATGACATGAACACACACACACACACACACACACACAGTGTGTGTGTTTGAACCGCTGTGGTGTTACCAGAGGAAATACACAGTATACAAAGTGTTGTTGTTGTTGTTATTATTATGACCCATCTACGACCTGAAGGATACGGTCTGTGCCCGGGAAGAGCGTCTGTCCAGTCAGTAGTTCCGCCATGATGCAGCCCACCGACCAGATGTCCACTGTCACGTGACATCACATGACATGTCACATGACAGGAAGAGACATCAGTGACTTTCATCTCCTAAAGCAGCAGAGCTCATACAGCGATGTCACAACCACCACGAGGGCCTTTCACTCATCTTAAGATATTATATACTCCATTCATCTATTATATACTCCATTCATCTATGATATACTCCATTCATGTATTATATACTCCATTCATCTATTATATACTCCATTCATCTATGATATACTCCATTCATCTATTATATACTCCATTCATCTATGATATACTCCATTCATGTATTATATACTCCATTCATCTATGATATACTCCATTCATGTATTATATACTCCATTCATCTATGATATTCCTGGCGTAGTGTTGTCGTTGTTAAGATTCTATATCTGGTTTTGTTACATATAATTTTTTCTGCTGTGAAACCTCTAAAAAGTTGAAGTAAAAAATGTTTCATTTGAATTTGCTCAACATAAAACTAAAGCCGTTATAATATTATATTCTAAAACAGGAACCCTAGCACTTTATTTTCATATCTGTGAACCTTTATAGCAACGGCACAAAGCCGAGCGGCTGCTTTGCCGCGTCGCCCCTGAACGTCACGCTGATGTCACCAGAACATTGAAGCCTGGCCCGATCAAGTCTTACGTAATAACGCTGCCCAGGTGACGCTACAGAGGAACAGAGCTGCATCTATTTATAGAATATCTTTTGGTCTAATGGAATGACAGGAAGCGTTTCCTTGTCTCATTGCACATCCAACAGGAAGTGGCGGTCTGCACCTGTCATGTTGTAGTGCATCCAGTTGAGCATGATCTCCGGGGCGCGGTACCACCGCGTGGCCACGTAGCCCGTCATCTCGTCATCCGTGTGCCGCGCCAGCCCGAAGTCCAGGATCTGAGGAGTCACAGGGATTTCATGAACACACACACACACACACACACACACACACACACACACACACACACACACACACACACACACACACACACACACACACACACACACACACACACACACACACACACACACACACACACACACACACACACACACACACACACACACACACACACACACACACACACACACACACACACACACACACACACACACACACACACACACACACACACACACACACACACACACACACACACACACACACACACACACACACACACACACACACACACACACCTTGAGCTCACAGTCTTCGTTCACGGCCAGGTTACTGGGCTTCAAGTCCTGAAGAAAAACAGGGACACAAAGAAAAAGTCAAGACTGGAACCAGAAGAACTGGAGGAGGGTCCTGGTCCTGTGGACTAAGCACCGTGCAGCTGATGTGGGCCTCATTGTTTGATCAGGACGCATTAGAGGATCAACTCACTCGGTGGATGATGTCTGCAGAGTGGATGTACTGTGGGGAAGAAAGAAGAGGTTCAACTGATGTGAGATGTTCCACAATGTGACAACAGGATCTACAATGAGCTGCGTCATTGTCCACACAGACCTTCAGGCCTCGGAGGATCTGGTAGATGAGGAACTGGACGTGGTCATCCGTCAGCTTTTGGCACTTCACGATGTTGTTGAGGTCTGCCCCCATGAGGTGGGTCACCAGGTACCTGTGGACCACACGGCCATGACAGGTGGTCCTGGTCTTCAGTGATCATCATTATAGTTCATCATTCTACTAACATGTCCATATTACACACACAAAAGGTGCACATCTCAGCTAGTCTCCATGGTAACAGCTGTGTGTGTGAATGAGGAGAACTGAAGACACACTTACACGTCATTGAACTCCTCCAGACTCGTTGCTGGTGTGAACACATCCAACAGGCCGATCACCTGCAGGCAGACAGAGGTCAAAGGTCAGAAAACAGATTCATTATTTATATATATATATATATATATATATATATATATATACATATATATACATATATATATATATATATATATATATATATAGTATATATATATATATATAAATAAATAAATGTGTGTCATATTGGACTACATTTAACTGCTTCTTCAAACAAAGCCAATTAATTTGTATTAATTTATCAATGTGATGACTGCTTTGGACTCCAGATAACCACGTCTGTGACGACATGACATCATGTGACCACGTCTGTGACGACATGACATCATGTGACCACGTCTGTGACGACATGACATCATGTGACCACGTCTGTGACGACATGACATCATGTGACCACGTCTGTGACGACATGACATCATGTGACCACGTCTGTGACGACATGACATCATGTGACCACGTCTGTGACGACATGACATCATGTGACCACGTCTGTGACGACATGACATCATGTGACCACGTCTGTGACGACATGACATCATGTGACCACGTCTGTGACGACATGACATCATGTGACCACGTCTGTGACGACATGACATCATGTGACCACGTCTGTGACGACATGACATCATGTGACCACGTCTGTGACGACATGACATCATGTGACCACGTCTGATAGCGCCAGATGATTACGAGCACAAAAACACACTTGTTTTTCAGTTTGAACTGAGCAGAAGAGAGAAAGAGGACAAAGACAGGATGCATACTAGAGGATCATCGTGTGTGTGTGTGTGTGTGTGTGTGTGTGTACAGTACATGTCTATGCACACTGGCAGAGCCCTCTGGAGGGAGACTGAGGAGGAGAGGTACTGTAATAGCACAGGAGCAGTCCGCCCACACAGGGCTCACAGCTACAGCTGATTGGTAGAGCCACAGCCATCAGCTGATTGGTCCGCACAGGGTTTCCAAACTCAAAACCCAGGGAGTCTCCTGGCAACAGAGCCCAGCACAGAATCCCTCTTTGATGATTTAATGCAACAATCTTTATGATGCAACGCGCGCCTTAATGATCTCAATGTGACCTCTTCAATAACACAGCGAGACATAATCCCAATAAACCCATGGAGATGAAGGGGATATGTTACCAGTAGTACCAGTGAGACACCATTTCCCAAACTGCTTCACAAGAGAGCTCAAGCGTTACGCACACGCACACGCACACACACACACACACACACACACGCACACGCCTTACGTTCTCGTGCTTCATGTGTTTGAGCAGTCGCAGCTCTCGGTAGGTTCTCTTGGCGTGGATGATGGACTGGAACGGTCTGGACAACTTCTTCACCGCTATCTTCAGGCCCGTCTTCACGTCATACACCGAGCTAGAGGAGGAGGTGAAACCTGTACTTAGTAAACAGAGTAGACCAACACACACACACACACGCACACAAAATGGTCTAAGCATACAGCGTCCAATTAGTCTGCAATAAATGGAAGTGCAATAAGAGATGACCATAAAAACGTGGGCTGGCACGTGTGTACTTCAGTGGCTGTGGGGAATGTCAGGACGTGTGGAGGCTTTCACCACATAACACACACACGATGATGTCTTCATTACATTAACCACTGCATTCGTTTATGAATACAATCAGAGTCTCGACATGTGGCTTCATGTCGTGTTACAGGAAACGTGTTGTGGGACGTCGTGTTGTGTCGTGTTACGACACGTCGTGTTACAGGAAGACATGCGCTGCCTTTCATCCAGGATCTTATACGTTATATGATGAGCATTTGGACTTTAACACATGATCATCATCATCATCATCATCATCATATCAGAAGCATGTACATCACACGTTTAAAACCAGCACTACGGGGAGAAAATATACCCAAAACATCCGCGCACAAATTAATGATGAACCGTAAGATTAATAAAAAAGACGCGCCATCGGATCTCACGATGAAGATGCACCTTCATCTTCACCAGTGAGCTGGACATCACCTGTTCCACTCTGTGCTGTAAACTGGGTTTCAATACGCACCTTTTATCAATGTACACATGGCAAGCATTATGATTTATTAATCTGGCTCCTTTTAGAAGAGCCATGATGACCTTGGTGAGAGCACGATAACGGTGTTTACACAGCAGGAGCAATAACGTCAGTATTTACAGCTTTAACTTAATTTGCTCTGCAAACAGTGCGACTGATGAACGATACTTGATAATAAGCGTGTCTCTTTTTGCATCTCAGCAGCCGTCTGCATGCCGAGATGTTGTGATCCATAACTCTTCTTCTACTCGTGACATCACAGAAGCATTCAGTGATTCATCATTTAAATTGCTGTTTTAAAGTTTGTTCAGCCACGCGTGTGCCACAAACGCACCACGGGTTGCACCGCCGGCTTCATCACTGGGCTGAGCAACACATCGATGTCCCATGGCTTCGTGACACCAGACCAAACACAAGCTTAGCTTCTGGATATCGTAATATGGCACCAGTGTAATAAGCCTTTGTTCATGGACGTGACAGTTATGACATCATCAAAACCCAAAAATATTGTATTGTTGTCCATGGTTCATTACCCTGCACTGAGCTAACGGTTAGCAATTAATTGTATATGCATACATGTCCCGTGAGCGTGCATGTTGTAATGATTGTATATGCATACATGTCCCGTGAGCGTGCATGTTGTAATGATTGTATATGCATACATGTCCCGTGAGCGTGCATGTTGTAATGATTGTATATGCATACATGTCCCGTGAGCGTGCATGTTGTAATGATTGTATATGCAATCTGACGCTCAGCAAGCAGAACAAAGGTCAGATCAGATCATCATTTACAACCCCACGCTTTCAATGAGTTAAAGCTGGGAAGAATCCTGGAGGAACATGGCAGCAAAGACCGGTCCAGCTGAAAGACGCCATACTGGAGGTTAAGACCCATTCAAGGGTTCAGTGGACCCCATGGCCTGCTTCAGTGGACCCCATGGCCTGCTTCAGTGGACCCCATGGCCTGCTTCAGTGGACCCCATGGCCTGCTTCAGTGGACCCCATGGCCTGCTTCAGTGGACCCCATGGTCAGCTTCAAATGAACATTCACGGATGTTTTTCCTTTAATTGTTCTAATAATATTCCATTTAAAATATTCTCAAAAAAGAAAGAAAAACAATCAAACTACAATTAGAACTTATGACAAAGATATGAAGGACTAGTAACAACTAGTAGTCAGAGGGTCTGACCTCAGGGCATTCAGGTTTGATCTCTACGAGTGTGAGAATATAGACATATATGTACATATGTGATAAATAATACTACACATGTTCAAACCATCCCTTCAACCAGCACTAATAACTAATAAATGCACATGATCCCTTCAACAGCTGAAGATGTGGAAGTTAAAATGACAGTCCGACCTCATCCATGACTTTATAATGAGTAAATGACGTCACGGCCTAACCTCGTGACTGAGTCATGGGTGGACCACAGCGGGAAGAGGATGACATCATTCTAGAGTCATCGTGGAAAGGCTCCTGTAGAAAGCTCTCACTGTGCACGAGGGGGCCTACTTTCTGAAAACCACGTGACCTTCTGGTACTCTGCAGGCTGCATCCAACTAGAAAATGCATAATGCATGCGATGTGCGGATGTGTGAGGCGGCAGGTTGCGCGTGCAGGACCGCCGTGCTCGTGTGGTGGAGGCGCCCGTCGGGCTGTGACCCCTCACAGGAGAGGGTCTGCATGTGGACCGCTGGGGGTCTGGTGCGAGCTGATCCCGGAGCGGTCTGGGGAGCACACACAATGTGCTCACAACAAACCCGCCGAAGGAACGCGAACAACCCCGAGGCGCGCACGAAGTCTCCTCGGTCGTAACAGCCCAAGTAAACAACCCCCCCCCCCCCCCCCCCCCCCCCTCCTCCCCACGGCTCCCCCCCCCCCTCCTCCCCACGGCTCCCCTTCACAGGTTGACAAGCCGCCCGCGGGGAGCTCCCTCCGGCGGGCCTCTGTGGGTGGAGGGAGTCGGTTGTGCAACCGCGCCGTGTGCTCTCGGTCCTGCAACAACTGCTTACCAGACGGATCCGTACGCCCCGGAGCCCACCGGGGACAGGTTCTGGTACCGCTCCGGCACCTCCCACACGGTCTTGTTGAGCTCCTGCCGGTAGAAAGTGGGTCTCTCCTGCGACATTCCTGCGGATTGAAGCCGCGCAGCGACCGACCGAGAGCTCTCCACCGCGTGCGGCACGACGCGCAGTGCCGCTGCTCCGCTGAGCCGGGGTCCCCGATCACGCGCGACCTCCTGCGCACAGATTCGGTGCAGTTGTGCACTAAAAGCCCCGCAACCTCCTCTTCGCGTGCGTCGGGGCGCTTGGAGCCGACTTCCTCTCCACAACGCGCTCGGGTCAGGAAGCAGCCTGCACGAGCTCTGGCTGAACGTTCTCTCTCTCGCTTTACAGGGCGCGCGCGGAAACGTGACCGCGCACGTCCCTTCCTCAGTGAACGCTCCCGTCAACAAAGATTCTTTCTCGCGAGAAGTGGGTCGACTCGAGGAGCAAACCAGGGGATGCCCCGACCCGCTCACCGTTTTATTTGAGATATAATGACGTCATGTAATCATGACTGAACATTGCAGCATTATCATATAGAATTTATAATTATGATTGTTTTAAATACGGATCAACAACTAAGTCTCAAACCAAAATAAAACCATCTATAAATATAAAACATGGCACGACAGTAGTAACCACCAAACATAGCTGAATCAAGGTATGACTCTAAAACCACATCAAGCATGAAGGATCATAACACACAGGTGATAGCCGCAGGTGTACATATTATAGATTAAGTATAGCTTTGGTAAGGTGCTTACTGGGATACTAGAGCTCTAGTTTATATTGTGTCTATACACTGACATTTAAAGTTCAAAGCAGTGGAGTACAGAGTACAGGAAGTTAAACAATAAGCTCATAAAATGCAGCTGTCATACCCCCGAGGTTCATTGGGGGAGATGAGCAGACACTGCATACTTATACTGGTGGCTTCACTCACGGTTTGTTAGAAAATGACTTTAATTTACTGTCTGTTCACGAGAAGAATAACCTTTTTTTTTTTAAAAAGATGGCAAAACGTTGTATGGCCTCACATGGGACAACAATCATTGTTGGAGGCCAAATGGGGTTTGTTGTTTGGGGGAAGCAATGGGTGGACGGGGACATGTAGTTCCTTTGTTTGAGCACAGGGGGGCACATTCACTTCGGGAGGTGCCAGGTGATGGGAACAGGTGTGTTGATGGATGGGAAGCGCAGTAGTTTTGACCGAGCTCGTGTCAAGTCGGTAATGTTTTATCACGGAATAAAAGGTAAAGGATACACATCACGGAGTGCGCGTCTGGACGTGTTCTCCCACCTAGTGGCTCAAACCTTAAAGTCGGTTAAGGTTTGAGCTTCTACAATCATATTTTTGACTTTTGCATGCTGTGTTTGGTACATTATCATAAATAAATACTATATAGCCTTGTTCTGTGGGTGTTTCTCTGCTGCAGAAAGAGAGATGTCTAAGATGAGATGGTTTATTACAGCAAGACAACAGATTAACATGAAGTCAACGCTGCACAGAGATGCTTGAAGAACGACATTAATGACAGGAAGAATGGGCCCAATGTGAATCAATAACCAATAACACATAAAGCCCTCAGGGACTCGTGCAATACATTGAATGAGCAAAGAATGCTTAAAGAACACAAACACAGAAATTGTCTGAATAATGTTTACTCAAAATTGCATTGCATCCCCTTTCAGAACAATGTACTCCTTTCAAAAATTAAAATAAAGTGGCAGAATTAAACTCAAAATAACTATGTAATTAAGATGGAATAAGAAGCACCATCACTATTTGGCATTGCTTTTACATTATTTAAATGTTTAGGCAAGTCGGATGGATATCCAATCTTCACAAGTTATTCTTTATGCTCTACAGTAGAACTCTGACTACTGCATGTCTCATAATTCATGTTTGTGTGACATTTAAAACATGTTATAGTATTAGATGTCAGAGTAAATACTAAATACACATGTGAAACACGTGTATTTCAAACCTAAAGCAAAGCTTAAAGGAGCTATAGCCCACATTCATAAATACAGACACTGGTCCCACTTCCTGTTTGTATTGTAATCCGTCTGTGACACGACCCTCTGCTCTGCACCGTGCACTAGCCAGGACGAGCGTGCACGGGGAGCAGCGTTCATGACGTGCACGAGGCCACCTACCACCTCCGTGCGTGCTTGTGATGTCACAGGCGATCCCGGCCCAGACAAATAGCTCCTTTAAGGGATGCCAAACGGCCCTGTGGAGAAAAGGTTAAATATAGTGTACACAGGAACATCTCTATGTATTAGCTTTGTTTGGCTTCCCTACACCCTCGACGTTAGAGGTGATACAGAAGAAGAAGAAGAAGAAACAGCAAAGCTGGGCGCATGCAGAGTTCAGAATTTTCACTGAACCCTGGCAAATCTCTACCGGTCACATCTTTGTCCAAATATATACATTCCGGCTCATTGTAGGCTGTGTGCAGGTATGACGCACACACTGCTCCTCCATCTTCTGCATCCTTCAATGTAAATATGTATGGGGTTTGGATGGAGACAACAAAACAGTGTTACCCTAAAACAGAATGATACCATGTGACCCGACCGTCCAGAAGATTCTGGATGCCCTTAATGTCTGTAGAGCATACAAAATATCACGGGAGGAGTTTTGGACCCAATCGCCGGCTAGTCCTTCTCATAGCTCCACAGGGCCAGAGGGCTCTCATTGGTCCAGAGTCCGGTCCAGGGTCCGGTCCCGGGCGGATTATCATTTGAAGAAGACCACGTAGAACGCCATGAGCAAGCAGGAAACAGCCACGGCGATGTGCAGCCGCGTCCCGATCACCGCAGCTGAGAAGAGAGGTGGAGGATAACGAGTGAAGAACATCGCTGGTCAAAGAGCAAGAATAAAGCAAACCATGTGGACTAAACTACGTGCTATATGTTTTAAATGAAACACTGACAGAGTTATGGTTCTGACGTGGAGCTCTCAGGGTTTTTAACATGCGTTTACCTCGACACACATCTGCCTGTCTAACATTGGAGCTTCTTGCTTCTTTTAGCTTGGAGAGCGCAGGAGGAACCAACAACATGAACAACGGGTCGGCCATTACAGGATTCCAGTATCCCAGAAAGATGTCAAAGAGACTGTTGACATGTTTCCCCATTCCCCTTGTTAAAGGATGAGTTCTCAGGTGTTCTCACAGGGACTTGTTGTGTAGAAGTTACAGGTGTGTTGGAAACATCTACCTTTGTAGAAGACGCCCCACACTCCCTTCTTCTCCGACAGCAGCCAGCTGTTGAGGCGAGGCACCTTCTTGAGGTACGCACACGTGCAGACGAACAGCAGCCCAAAAGCCAGGATGCCATCCAAGGAGTACACTAAGGAAGATCATCATCATCATCATCATCATAACAACAACAACAACATCACAGGATGCCTCACCTGGGCCCTGTTTCTCGTACGTGGCTCAACTAAGTCGATCAAATGTCCTGTTAGCCAGCTTAAATTAACACGATGATTGACATCCCGGTTTCTCAAAGTCTGATCAAACCATCTTGTTAATTCTCGTTAATCAGGATAGTTGATCCAGACTTTAGTAATCAGGATAGTTGATCCAGACTTCAGTACTCAGGATAGTTGAACCAGACTTCAGTACTCAGGATAGTTGAACCAGACTTCAGTAATCAGGATAGTTGAACCAGACTTCAGTACTCAGGATAGTTGAACCAGACTTCAGTAATCAGGATAGTTGAACCAGACTTCAGTACTCAGGATAGTTGAACCAGACTTCAGTAATCAGGATAGTTGATCCAGACTTCAGTAATCAGGATAGTTGATCCAGACTTCAGTACTCAGGATAGTTGAACCAGACTTCAGTAATCAGGATAGTTGAACCAGACTTCAGTACTCAGGATAGTTGAACCAGACTTCAGTAATCAGGATAGTTGATCCAGACTTTAGTAATCAGGATAGTTGATCCAGACTTCAGTACTCAGGATAGTTGAACCAGACTTCAGTAATCAGGATAGTTGATCCAGACTTCAGTAATCAGGATAGTTGATCCAGACTTCAGTAATCAGGATAGTTGAACCAGACTTCAGTAATCAGGATAGTTGAACCAGACTTCAGTAATCAGGATAGTTGAACCAGACTTCAGTAATCAGGATAGTTGAATCAGACTTCAGTAATCAGGATAGTTGAACCAGACTTCAGTAATCAGGATAGTTGATCCAGACTTCAGTAATCAGGATAGTTGAACCAGACTTCAGTAATCAGGATAGTTGAACCAGACTTCAGTAATCAGGATAGTTGAACCAGACTTCAGTAATCAGGATAGTTGATCCAGACTTCAGTACTCAGGATAGTTGAACCAGACTTCAGTACTCAGGATAGTTGATCCAGACTTCAGGAATCAGGATAGTTGAACCAGACTTCAGTAATCAGGATAGTTGAACCAGACTTCAGTAATCAGGATAGTTGATCCAGACTTCAGTAATCAGGATAGTTGATCCAGACTTCAGTAATCAGGATAGTTGATCCAGACTTCAGTAATCAGGATAGTTGAACCAGACTTCAGTAATCAGGATAGTTGAACCAGACTTCAGTACTCAGGATAGTTGAACCAGACTTCAGTAATCAGGATAGTTGAACCAGACTTCAGTAATCAGGATAGTTGATCCAGACTTCAGTAATCAGGATAGTTGAACCAGACTTCAGTAATCAGGATACTGAAACATGATTTTCTAACAGGACAAAGTCAAATAAACTCAAAGAGCCTCTTTTTTCTCCGCTGAGGAGCAGGAGATGATCATGAACGTATTTGAGGAATTCCAGACCATAATCATGGAACATCTAACATGGCCACCGCTGTGAGGGCTAGACAAGAAGCATGGCAACACGTCAGACAAGTTAAGTGTAATGCTGCGTTCACATGAATATTCACAACGCTTTACTCGCGTCATTTTACTCGCCTGACTATTTGTGGTTTATTCATTCAATTCACTCTCGCTGGAGAGGGGGCGTGGCTTATCTCCATGGAAACAGTTATAACTTCCGCCATCCACAATGGAAGAAATAACCACTATTTCTGCTTTATACTTGTTGTGGAAATCCCACAAACGTCAGAACATCTAATACCCTCGTGTTTGGGTTCATAACATTAATATCATATATATATTTATGGCCAGACTATCCAGCTAGGCTGAATGAGCCTGCGCTGGAGCAGGTTCACATTGTTGGATGTGTTGCTATGGTGATTTTGCCAAACTTTCAAGGAACCGAAAACCCTGACTTGTGTAATCTCATCCGCAAAATGATCCCGCTAACCACGTTAGCCAGGTAGAGAAATAGGGCCCAGTCAGGTAGCTGAGTGCAAGTTGTATTCAGCTCAAAACAAAACCCTGATGTTGATGTTGTGTGTAAAACAACCATCTTTGATTCATCTAAAGTCCATCTGTGTTTGTTCCTGCTGCATTACGTCTGACAGTGTGAAGTTAATTCACACAATAACACAGAAACACACACTTGTTGTTGTTGTTGACTGTCCTGCAACTTTTACAATCTTCAACAAGAAAGAAGTCATATTTTAAGAAGGCATTTTCTTGCATTCATAAATGTTTTGACAACAGTGGTTTGCAGAAAGAATGAAAAACACAGATAAATCTGCAGTTGTTTACCCCGAAGAATAAGAGGCTAACAGGCTAACAGGCTAACAGGCTGACAGGCTGACAGGCTGACAGAGTAACAGGCTAACAGGCTGACAGAGTAACAGGCTGACAGGCTGAACAGGCTGACAGGCTGACAGGCTACGAGACTGACAGGCTGACAGGCTGACAGGCTACCAGGCTACCAGGCTGACAGGCTGACAGGCTGACAGAGTAACAGGCTAACAGGCTGAACAGGCTGACAGGCTAAGAGACTGACAGGCTGACAGGCTAAGAGACTGACAGGCTGACAGAGTAACAGACAAACAGGCTGACAGGCTAACAGGCTGACAGGCTGACAGGCTAACAGGCTGACAGGCTAACTGGCTAACTGGCTAACAGGCTGACAGGCTAACAGGCTGACAGGCTAACAGGCTGACAGGCTAACAGGCTAACAGGCTAACAGGCTGACAGGCTAACTGGCTGACAGGCTGACAGGCTACCAGGCTACCAGATAAACAGGCTACAAGGCTAGCAGGCCAACAGGCCAACAGGCCACGTCACACTGATCCAGGTCGCGTCCTCGCGCGCCGGCTGAACCCACACGTCCCCTTCTCGGTGAACAACACGACACACTTACCATTCGTCATATTCGCAGTTTGCTTTGAGACGACGTGGAAAGCCTGTTTCCTAAATCAGCAACCAGCCATGGAATAGAAAGTGGAGACGGTGGACTCGGGCGGTCATTTCCGGTTTCAGAGCTCCACCAGATCCTTTTCCGTTTCATGTCTCTAGCATTACTGCCACCTTCCGGGAGGTTTGAGTAACAGCAGCCCCGCAATGATAAACAATACAAAAGCGCACGTGTGTGCAGCCTATAAAGGCCATTGACAAGGAGGACGTTTACATTATGCAGATGTTTGGAGAATGCATTTTCAAAGAAGGGCCACGACTGGATGAATAGACCTTCTGCACATGAGCAGCAGAAAGGCTGAACTACTCTCTGTGACCCGATGCAGCACACTGGCCTACAGGAGAAGACTACCACAGCCTGGCTCTGCTGCTCTGAACCCAAGAGTGCTCTAAACAACAGCCCTAAACAACATGTGATGGCCCGTGTTTACTGTAAACAACAGCCCTAAACAACATGTGATGGCCCGTGTTTACTGTAAACAACAGCCCTAAACAACATGTGATGGCCCGTGTTTACTGTAAACAGCCCTAGGCCCGTGTTTACTGTAAACAACAGCCCTAAACAACATGTGATGGCCCGTGTTTACTGTAAACAACAGCCCTAAACAACATGTGATGGCCCGTGTTTACTGCCACACCTAGCATAGCATTGGCTACGCTATGCTAGCTGGGGATTGGGGTCCAGGCTTGTGATAGTGGGTTAGGGTTAACAACACTACTTTTTTTCTATTGTTCAATGCAAATACTTTTACAGTGTGTTATATATATAAAATTAAAATAAATAATAATTAAAATATATAATAAATACACAAATATTTATTTTATGGTCTAGTTTAGTGATGTTATAGTCCATATAAAGTATTGTTTTGTTAGTTGATTAATATTATTATTTTTCTATTTGTGGTATGTATTTATTATATTTGTATGCATTTTTTTTCTTACTATTATTCTATTACATTTTTTAAATATTTTATTGCGTAATATGTAATATATATATATATTAATTTAAATATCTAATCACGTAATTTATTTTATCAATGTATTTAATCAATTAAGTCAAAAGTCATGATAAACAATAATTATTGGAAAAGCTCTTTTTATTCTTTGAAAGTGATTTATTGACAAAAAATAATAATATTTAGAATATTATTACTGGGGCAGTTTTGCCCCATTTTATTTTAATTTTAATTAAGAAGTACAACAACAAACACATTTAAATATTATATTTTTATAATGCAAATACTTTTACAGTGTGTATTTATACACAAATATATATATATAATAAAAATAAATAATAAACACAAATATTTTTATATGGTCTGGTTTAGTGATGGTATAGTCCATTTAAAAGTATTGTTTTGTTAGTTGGTTAATATGATTATGTTTCTATTTGTTGTATGTAGTGTTTTTTTGTTATTATTCTATTACATTTTTTAAAATATTTTATTGCGTAATATATTTTATTCATATCTGGATTTATTCTAGTTTATCACCAACATTACATTTTACTAGATTATATGTGAACGCATCATGAGAACGTTATAATTTACCTTCAGTCAGCACTCATTTTTACTGAGCAGAGCAAGAACGCATCATAATGTAACTGAAGTGAACCTGAATGCATCATCATGTACCTGAAGGGAACCTGAACGCATCATAATGCAACTGAAGTGAACCTGAATGCATCATCATGTACCTGAAGTGAACCTGAATGCATCATCATGTAACTGAAGGGAACCTGAACGCATCATAATGTAACTGAAGGGAACCTGAACGCATCATAATGTAACTAAAGGCAACGTGAACGCATCATAATGTAACTGAAGTGAACCTGAATGCATCATCATGTAACTGAAGTGAACCTGAACGCATCATCATGTAACTGAAGGGAACCTGAACGCATCATCATGTAACTGAAGGGAACCGGAACGCATCATCATGTAACTGAAGTGAACCTGAACGCATCATCATGTAACTGAAGGGAACCTGAACGCATCATCATGTAACTGAAGTGAACCTGAACGCATCATCATGTAACTGAAGGGAACCTGAATGCATCATCATGTAACTGAAGGGAACCCGAACACATCATCATGTAACTGAAGGGAACATGAACACATCATCATGTAACTGAAGTGAACCTGAACGCATCATCATGTAACTGAAGGGAACCTGAACACATCATCATGTAACTGAAGGGAACCCAAACACATCATCATGTAACTGAAGGGAACCCAAACACATCATCATGTAACTGAAGGGAACCTGAACACATCATAATGTAACTGAAGGGAACCTAGTTTTATTTCCGATATATTGCTTTTTAATTTCTCATTTCACTTTAAAACTCATTTATTTAAATCTGCTGATCTAGTTCAGTATGTTTTTGTTTAGTTTCTTACCATCATCTCTCTTGTTTATATTGTTATTGCTTCTAGTGTTTGTTTTTACCATGTGAAGTGCTTTACAATTTAACATTTAAATGAAATGAATCCTGAAGTGTTTAGTTGAAGAGTTGATAAAGTTTAAGCTGAAAGGCGTTAAGATGTCAAGTTAAAGTAATACGTTGAAATATTTAGTTCCTGTTGTACAAGAGCTGAACATGTTGTAATGTAAGCAATTAAATCAGTTTCAGTAATTTGTGTTACTATTATTGTGTAAACATCTTTATTTTGTAACATTCAAGCCTCCCGCTTGCATCTCGTTGCATTAAAACACACCTGCAGTATTGTGCTCTGGAGTCTTGGACTGTGAACTGTGATGCTTCTTATGAGAAGGAAAACTAAACAGCCAAATGGTCTGCAGCAACAATTCCAGTGATCTTTGACTACGCTGAATTGAACTAAGTTATGTTTAAAGCTGGGGCCTCAAACACGGCAGGTAGTAATAAAAAAAGAAATCGTCCAGCTTCCTCTTCATGACTCTGATCAGAGCTGCATCTCGGTAGACGCGCTGGACCAGCAGGTCCTCTCTGGAGAACACCAGCAGGTCGCACCACTCCGTGCCCGTCACCATCATCTCCCCTTGGATGTGCCAGTAGTGCGAGTGGCTCCTCTTCGGCTGCAGGACTCCGTCCCGGCAGAACAGGAATTTGCACTCGACGAAGCTCCTGGACCCGATGCACTGGACGTGCACCGGCCCGAAGCCGGACATCTCCTTGGGGTGGTACACCAACCCGTCGGGCAGCGCCCCCAGCCACGAAGCACTGGGGTGTACCACGAAGTCGCAGGCGGACCAGTTGACACACAAGTGTTTACAGTATTCCCAGAGGGCCTCGGACTTCCTGTCCTCCTCCAGCTGGGCCGCCTGGCTGCAGGGGAACCCTGTCTGTATCTTGAAGAGCAGGTGCTCCGCATTGCTCCTTCCTGGTTTCAGCTTGCAGATGTCCCTGAAGCGGCCAGTCAGGCGCAGCCTCCTCAGCTCCTCCACTGCCTCCTTGCGTCCTCGTGTTGAGCGCTCCTGCATGCGTGCGGCCTCCCAGGAGATCTGCATGAGGTCCACATGCTCCTGCTCCTTAGCACTGAGGGTAGGGACGGCCGCCATGGGCTTCAGTCTGTGATGAGTCAGGGGAGCAGCGGTCGGGAAGGGGCGTCGTCATGAATCGTGTAATCCAGACCTGACAGGGGGCAACCTTCAGGGACTTGACCCAAAGCACAGTCCACCAATCCAACTTTCTCTGTGAGGCCCATTTTAGTTATCAGAGGCTTCTTGTCCTCTGGAACGTCGGGGCCGGAACGAACTGCTGGTGGGGCGCCATCCTGCACAGGTCCGCGTCATTAGCTATTTAATAAAGGAAAATATAATAATCTGAACTATATAAGTGTAGGCATCACCTTATCTTGGTAGTTCGAGCATGGTTTTCTGCAGGCACCACTTTGACTTCTTCCAACCTTACCGTTAAGCTCTCTGCAGACTTTTTATCAGGATTTTGAAGTTCCCGGCTGTCCTCGCTCCTGGACTCTGGGATATCTGGGATATCAGAGTCAGATTCACAATAGTTCTCATCTTCATCAGATGTGATGGTTCCTGGAGAGTTGGATTTGAGGTCGACCACTTTTATGTGGAATGAGTCGACAATGCGGGGCATGCTCGGGTCGTCTTCTTCATGTGGGTTTCTCTTCAGGTGGGTGATGAAGGCCCCCCGGTCTCCCCCCCCGGTTGCTGGTCTGATACCAAACTTATGTCATATTCAAACGGCTCTTCTTTGGGTTCTTTCGGCAGCGGCTCTGATATTTCCGGATCCACCTTAATAATGTTCAGCTCTTTGACGTCTGTGGTTGCTCCATCTATAGTGGGAGAAAGGAAGACACCAATACAAAGTATTTATACATCTCTTTGGTAAACGTTACATTGTTTAACGTTCGTTAACATTTACATTGTTTAACGTTACATTGTGTTAAGTGTTCAATTGTGTTTAGTGTTACATTGTTTAACGTTACATTGTGTTTAGCGTTACATTGTTTAACGTTACATTGTGTTTAACGTTACATTGTGTTTAGTGTTACATTGTTTAACGTTACATTGTGTTTAACGTTACATTGTTTAACGTTACATTGTGTTTAACGTTACATTGTGTTTAGTGTTACATTGTTTAACGTTACATTGTGTTTAACGTTACATTGTGTTTAGTGTTACATTGTGTTTAACGTTACATTGTGTTTAGTGTTACATTGTTTAACGTTACATTGTGTTTAACGTTACATTGTGTTTAACGTTACATTGTGTTTAACGTTACATTGTGTTTAACGTTACATTGTGTTTAGTGTTACATTGTGTTTAACGTTACATTGTGTTTAACGTTACATTGTGTTTAGTGTTACATTGTTTAACGTTACATTGTGTTTAACGTTACATTGTGTTTAGTGTTACATTGTTTAACGTTACATTGTGTTTAACGTTACATTGTGTTTAGTGTTACATTGTTTAACGTTACATTGTGTTTAACGTTACATTGTGTTTAACGTTACATTGTGTTTAACGTTACATTGTGTTTAACGTTACATTGTGTTTAGTGTTACATTGTTTAACGTTACATTGTGTTTAACGTTACATTGTGTTTAGTGTTACATTGTTTAACGTTACATTGTGTTTAACGTTACATTGTGTTTAGTGTTACATTGTGTTTAACGTTACATTGTGTTTAGTGTTACATTGTTTAACGTTACATTGTGTTTAACGTTACATTGTGTTTAACGTTACATTGTGTTTAACGTTACATTGTGTTTAGTGTTACATTGTGTTTAACGTTACATTGTGTTTAACGTTACATTGTGTTTAGTGTTACATTGTTTAACGTTACATTGTGTTTAACGTTACATTGTGTTTAGTGTTACATTGTTTAACGTTACATTGTGTTTAACGTTACATTGTGTTTAGTGTTACATTGTTTAACGTTACATTGTGTTTAACGTTACATTGTGTTTAACGTTACATTGTGTTTAACGTTACATTGTGTTTAACGTTACATTGTTTAACGTTACATTGTGTTTAACGTTACATTGTGTTTAGTGTTACATTGTGTTTAGCGTTACATTGTGTTTAGCGTTACATTGTTTAGCGTTACATTGTGTTTAACGTTACATTGTGTTTAGCGTTACATTGTTTAGTGTTACATTGTGTTTAACGTTACATTGTGTTTAGCGTTACATTGTGTTTAGCGTTACATTGTTTAACGTTACATTGTGTTTAACGTTACATTGTTTAACGTTACATTGTGTTTAACGTTACATTGTGTTTAACGTTACATTGTGTTTAGTGTTACATTGTTTAACGTTACATTGTGTTTAGCGTTACATTGTTTAGCGTTACATTGTGTTTAGCGTTACATTGTTTAGTGTTACATTGTGTTTAACGTTACATTGTGTTTAACGTTACATTGTTTAGCGTTACATTGTGTTTAGTGTTACATTGTGTTTAACGTTACATTGTGTTTAGCGTTACATTGTGTTTAGCGTTACATTGTGTTTAGCGTTACATTGTGTTTAACGTTACATTGTGTTTAGTGTTACATTGTGTTTAGTGTTACATTGTGTTTAGCGTTACATTGTGTTTAACGTTACATTGTGTTTAGTGTTACATTGTGTTTAGCGTTACATTGTGTTTAACGTTACATTGTGTTTAACGTTACATTGTGTTTAACGTTACATTGTTTAGTGTTACATTGTGTTTAGTGTTACATTGTGTTTAGCGTTACATTGTGTTTAACGTTACATTGTGTTTAGTGTTACATTATTTAACGTTACATTGTGTTTAACGTTACATTGTTTAACGTTACATTGTGTTTAACGTTACATTGTTTAACGTTACATTGTGTTTAACGTTACATTGTGTTTAGTGTTACATTGTGTTTAGCGTTACATTGTGTTTAGCGTTACATTGTTTAGTGTTACATTGTGTTTAACGTTACATTGTGTTTAGCGTTACATTGTGTTTAGCGTTACATTGTTTAGTGTTACATTGTGTTTAACGTTACATTGTGTTTAGCGTTACATTGTGTTTAGCGTTACATTGTTTAACGTTACATTGTGTTTAACGTTACATTGTTTAACGTTACATTGTGTTTAACGTTACATTGTGTTTAGTGTTACATTGTTTAACGTTACATTGTGTTTAGCGTTACATTGTTTAGCGTTACATTGTGTTTAGCGTTACATTGTTTAGTGTTACATTGTGTTTAACGTTACATTGTGTTTAGCGTTACATTGTTTAGCGTTACATTGTGTTTAACGTTACATTGTGTTTAACGTTACATTGTTTAGCGTTACATTGTGTTTAGCGTTACATTGTTTAGTGTTACATTGTGTTTAACGTTACATTGTGTTTAGCGTTACATTGTGTTTAGCGTTACATTGTTTAGCGTTACATTGTGTTTAACGTTACATTGTGTTTAACGTTACATTGTTGAACGTTACATGAGTCACACGTCACATGGTGTAGTGCGGCTCATGTCCACTAGTGCGGCTCATGTCCACTAGTCTGAGTGAGTGGACATGTGGAGGTGAACCAGCAGTGACGAACCTATCCTCAGTAAACGCATCTCGGGGTGCAGCGCCTCGCGCAGACGTTTGTTTTCCTCGGAGAACGCCTCCACCACGGCTTCCATCTCCCCAAAGATCTCCACGGCCACCGTAGTAAAGCGCTCAGTTAAGAGGCTCCGGAACTGCTGCAGCTTGGTGTGCGACATCTTTCACGACAACAACGACGTACGAGCAAAATATGTAACACTGTTTGCGTGTGACTTCCTCTCGTGCATGAAAGCGGACGACGCGCGCAGAAGCTCAAACAACAGAAATAAACCGGAACATAAAAAAAGGACTTCCGTTGGGAAACAAATCTTCTTCTTTCGGATTTAATAAACGTGAGGCATTCACTTAACCTAGTGACACGAGCGCCCTCCTCGTGACGTTCAGCAGATAATGTACAAGTTAATTAAATTAATTCATCATAGTTCCATTCCTTTTATGGCATAGCATATACTACTATATATATATATATATATATATATATATATATATTAAAACAATAATATATATAACGTTAAATATTTGTATGTTTCTGCTTCGCCCTCCCGCCCAGCAGGGGGCGCTCAGCACCCATGAGCGGGTTTGTCAAACGCCAATAAAACAGCAGAGAAGTTGATCACAGGGGGGCAGGCAGGCAGCTGCTCGGTGACAGCCCGAAGTAAACCGCTTTCCGTTAGTCTGGGTCCGGGGGAACCGACGGAGTAGCTGTTACCGTTTAACGGGAGGTAGCTACGCGTTTCCATCCTGTGACGTCATCAGCGTCAACTGCTGCTGTCGAACTTTAAGCAGAAGAAGTAAACGGCTCGTTAGCCGAGATGCTAGGTGGCTAGCGAGCAGCAGCTCGGTAACCTCCGTGTTTACGGCCGAGTGGCTCGTCGCTCCAGTCCGTCACGTTTACTGGCGACACGTTATTGAGATGGGCGACGTGGACCCAACGACATCCCGTGCGTATCAGTCCGAGGTAAGTGCGTTTCCCCGCTGAGCGGTGTTAGCTGGCAGGCTAGCTGCGTTAGCACACTTCCAGCTGCTGCCTGGCGTTAGCTCGGTGTGTCCTCATAACGGCAGGACTAAAGCTCAGGGAGCATCCCGTCAGCACTGACGCTAACACGGACACATCGGTGGCTTCTTGAGGCCTTCCCTTGGTTGTGACCCCTCAGCTCATGTGTCGTTGTGTGACTTTCAGGGCTTCAGTCCGCCGTACAGGAGGAGGAGGACGGTGGAGGACTTCAACAAGTTCTGCACGTTCGTGTTGGCTTATGCCGGCTACATCCCGTACCCTCCAGAGGTGAGTACAGTACCTTTCTATCTGTTACGGTGTCTTTCCACGTGTAAACATGGTCCAATAAACCATGTGGTAAAGTGGAAACCAACTAACGGTCCATAACCTAATTAAAAAGCTAAACACAAAACTCCCACAGATCACTGACGTGGTGCATTCATGAAGATGCATTTAAAAGAAAGAGGTATTTATTGACCACATGGATGTAATATCTGTTAGCTGCGGTCTAGATGTCAATTGGACATGAGGGCAGAAAGCCAGACAATAAGATTATCTTAAACTGATTGTTTAGTCTCTTTTTGGTTTCTCTGGCTCAAAGTCTCCTGCATATAACTCACCCGTTTCCTTACGTTCACGAGGCCAGAATACTTTTTTGGATGCAAGATTTCAGTTGCAGCTCTGTTGGTGCACCTCATGTCCGAGTGGCATTCAAACATGCACCCTGTCCCTGACGCGCCCTCTTATCAAGGGAGGTGGCTTTTATGGTGTCGTATTGTTACACACACAAACTCCAACGGTTCAGACCCTGTGGGTCTTATATGCAGGTCAGCCCCTGAGAAATCAGCATTATTGTCATCATCCAGTGTTGGACAAATGTACTCCTTCTTCCTTGTCAGCGATTCTTCTATTCTGACTTATTTTGGTGAAGTTGTGTTTCTCTCCTCAGACATGTAGCTGTGTTTACATTTGGTGCACAGGTGTCTTGTGTTGATACTCATTGATGATTTATGCACCAGATCTACTCTGATCTACTTATTTGTTGTTGCAGACTCAAAGAGGATGCATGTAATGTATAAGAAATGTCATGATGGTACTTTGCAGTGCCTTGCTCAAGTGTATGGAGTAGCCAGCAAGGAGGGTCCGGGGCTATCGCTGTGATACAAGCAATGGGCTTGAATTGTCGTATAATACGCTTCATACAATTCTGCCAAAACACAAACCCAACTCTCAGTGTGTGTGTGTGTGTGAGCACGTTTCTCCAACATCATGCTCGTATCGTTTTAAAGCAAAGTCTACTGTACACGCAACCTGTTATTAAAACCATTTGATCAGAATGAGAAATGTGGCCAGCATGACTTCATTGAAAAAGTGACTGAGCGTCAGCTGTGCTTATGGCTACTGCAGTCAGTCTGATTACTGGTCACTCTTTGAAATGGATTCATAGCACCAACCAGGCTTCATTGGTCCACAATAGAATTTATGACACTTTCTGAAGTTCTTGAAGACACGCATTCAATTAATACAGATTAAAATGATAGCCAAAGACAGGCAAATGGTCATAGTTTGAAGCTGCACTGTACCCACGCCTAACTAAACTGGTACAGTTCATCATCAGTCGAAAGGCTTTAATGCAGTGTGCTGATTGGTAATCGAGGATCTTATTGATGAGTCTTAATTACCAGCTTTATTGCTCACTGACCCGTAGTTCTCCCATTTATCGTTCCAGGACTCTCTACTGCGCAGTAGTTCCAGTCCTCCAAACAGCACAGGCAGCACAGCTGACAGTGATGGCTGGACCCCGGGACCGCCAACATCCTGCCCCCAGCGCCCCCTCAAGGTCCCCCAGGACAGGAGCAGGAAACGCCCACAGCCAGGATCCACAACGTCCAGTCACACCAAGAAGGATGTGAGTTGACTTGACGTTGCATCGTTGGCCTCATGTGTTCATCTTCCTCCATGTAAACATGCATGTCCGTTCCCCCCCTCAGCACTCGACCCCCACCCTGCACCCAGACGACCGCAGGAAAGCTGACAAGCTGAAGAAGAAGAAGAGGAGACAGGAAAGGGAGCATGCTGCTGGTGAAGGTGGGCTTCAGCAGGCCCACTCCACAGGCCCAGAGCTGCAGTACCCCGTCTCCTTTGGTGGCCGGATGATCAAAGAAGAGCCTGAAGATCATATCAGCATTCCTCTCCACCCCCAGAATCTGCCTAGCCCGGCACCCTGCAAGGAGGAGCCTGAGGATGAGCATCGGACCTGGGAGGGCCGAGACCTCGAAGGAGCGGCACAGGTACAGAAGGTGGAGGGCCATCCAGGGAACCGAACGGTGTTCCGCCAGGGGAAGCAGGTGGTGTTCAGAGACGAAGACGGATCGGGAGAGGATGAGGACATCATGGTGGACTCTGGTGCGCCCTCTTTTGGAGCGATGTATTGTTCCTTCTGTGACAAAGTGACCCGGGCTTAACTCTTTGCTCTCATGTCTCCTCAGACGACGACTCGTGGGACCTGGTGACGTGTTTCTGCATGAAGCCGTTCGCCGGCCGGGCCATGATCGAGTGCAACAAGTGCAACACCTGGATCCACCTGTCGTGTGCTAAGATCCGCAAGAGCCACGTGCCCGAGTCCTACGTGTGCCAGAGCTGCAGAGAGTCGCACGGAACCCTCGATGCCCGCCGGTCTCATCGCTCACGCGTGGGCCCGCGTAAGCATCTGCTAGACTGACCCCTGAACTCTGACCCCTGCACCTGCTAGACTGACCTTTCCTCAAATTCAGGTCTTGCACTTTGGTGGACCTATCCCGAGCCCTGTCGATGACCTCCGGGTGTCCCTGCTCCCCAGACTCTGCGTAAGGCAATCACATGGAACCTCTCCTGTCTCAACACTGGAAACATTTGAACTGCCATAAAGAGACAATACCCACGATGGTGCATGCTGGGACAGGTTGCACTTTCCTCACTAATTATTATTATTATTATTATTATTATTATTTTAAAAAGAACCGTTCTATCATAGGGACAGGTCTGTCTTTGAATAAACTGTCTTTGTCTCCGTGCTTCTTGCAACATGACTAACTGTTAAGGGTGCTTCAGGTGGTGCTTCAGGTGGTGCTTCAGGTGCTTCAGGTGTGCTAAGTGTTGAAGGAGGCCTCCTCCAGTAGAACAAAGGTGGAGCATTAAAGACGTGTGTTTGTGAGGCTTGAAGCTCTTGTCCCTCTTACTGCCTCGGCCACACAACCTTTCCAACTATTCACTTTTCTAACGGTGTTCGTATGTCAACAACAACAAGTTGTTTATTCACAGAAAAGAAACAACACAGATGACCGTTTTCAGTCTTTTGCCTTTTGTTTGTTGACATGATTGAACTGTTTTCATACACACTCATTTTCCAAATGTGGTTTTCATGCTCACGACTGTTTTCAGAGTATTTTCATAAAGAGCTCGACGGCGTCTCAAGTATCAACGAAGAAAACCCAAATCTACTGAGAGGTGTTGGGATCCTCAAGTCTGCTCAGTGTGAGTGTAGCGTTGTGTGAGTGTAGCGGTGTGTGTGTAGCGTTGTGTGTGTGTGTAGCGTAGCGGTGAGTGTAGTGTTGTGAGAGTGTAGCGTTGTGAGAGTGTAGCGGTGAGAGTGTAGCGTTGTGTGTGTGTGTGAGAGTGTAGCTGTGTGTGTGCATGTTGGCAATGTGTTACAGCTCATTGGTTCTGGTCCTGTGGGACTGGAGCAGAACTTCCACATGCAGCAGCTTGATGGAAACGTGTTTTAAGGCACTTTATTCCTCTGCTGTAAATGAGATTTTAAGCTTTGTGGTTCATGTGCTGCGGTCTGATGATATGAAAGCCATACTGGAGGGACAGGTTCTAGACCTGTGACCTTTATCTTGGTCCAGGATGAGACTTCACAATCAATGACTAACAGAATGAATGTTTAAAGAACGTACAACATGGGTTCTCCCAATGGTGACCCCGTTCCTGACAGCAGGTTGGGAGGTTTAAGACGTTTCAAGACCTACAATTATTTGCTGGTTTTCTGGACGTTCACGCCTGGAGAACCAGAGGAGACATCTTCAGGTTCACGACATGTGAACCTGAAGATGTCTCCTCGAGTTCTCCAGGTCGTCTGGAGAACCTACGTTGGGTTCTCCGAGCCCCTCATTGAGGAAGTGTTGTGTTCTGTGGTGCAAACTGTTTCTGTGAAACTATTGTAAATAAAGAGTTAACATTTTACCCTGAGGCTCCGTCTTTATATCATTTTTTCTGAAAACAAACATCCAAGTCTTTTGTTTTATTTATTGGTCTTCACAGGACAGAACACAGGATCCTCAACTGTACATCCTCATGTGGACCAGCAGGAGCAGTCCTGCTGGTCCTTCTGCTGGCCTCAAGGTGGCACTACAGAGGTTAACATACACACAAAAACTCCGTGCATCATGGCTGCTGTGAATGACCCCAACACGACCTTTATGGACGAAATGCACCAAGAGGACCCGCCCACAGGGCTCCATGATGAGTGAACAGCTCCATGTGAGGTCCAGTGGCTGTTAAGAGCAGCTTCAGTACGACGGGCCATACATTAAACACTGCAAAATATGACTTCTTTAATAAAGGCCCTTTTGTATTCTACAGTGGGGCGTTCCCAGTCCACTAAATGTCTAACTGTCGATCCACAAATAGGAGATCAGTTTAATATTAAACAAGGTGCTCCAGAAGATATTATTTGCTGACTGGATTATCACCTAAAAGACAAGCATGTTATCTCATATTACCATGGAGAGGAATAAATATGAATAATCTGCTGAAGGGACTGAACATGAAACAAACGGCTCCGTTTGGAGAGTCATCTTCAGGCTCAAGTTATTGTCTTTATGCCCGACTGGATCATCTGATTATTACAGATCCTTTCCAGTAGTGGCTGTCAGAGGCCAGACGCACACCAGTAAGAATAAACTACAACCAGTTTAGGGTTAAACAATAAACACTGAAGTGGATATTTAAATAGCCTGAATGAAGAACACGTGAACACTTCCCTTTAAGACCCTCACAGATATAAATATTCACACCCGAGCAGCAGAATCAGAGAGTTATGCTTCAGTCCTCTGAGGGGCCTGCATAGTGGTACTCAACATGTGCACGAGGTTTGGACATGAATGAACCTGCCAGGTACAAAGACGACAGCTGGTTGGTAGACTGGACTCACATAAAGACATAAAGGTCCCCGTGGACAGGAAGGTCTCATCAGGCCCTCAGGGTTCATGCAGCAGATGCTGAGGAGGAGCACACTGAGTGGACTCCTGCACTCTGCTGGACCCGGGAGGCGGCCCTGGAGGGGGGGAGCGGGTAGTGGATCAACACATTCACTAATACCAGAGAGGAGGGAGGCGGACTCGTTGGCGAAGTGGGTCTGCTTCATCTGGATCTGACCCTCTGGGGGGCTCCTAGGACTCGGGCTCGATTCTGTGAGCTGAGAAGACAAAAATGTGACTAAAAAGCATGCGTACACTGCAGCAGTGTGCAGGTATATAACACCGGGGCTTCTGGGTAAAGTGGTGCTCACATTGCTTGGGTATCCGTAGCGACTCGGTGTCGGAGGAGATGACTTGATGCATGACTCCTCGGAACTGGTACAGCAGCTTCAGACTCTTCTGCTCGCCCACACACGGGTCGTAGAAGCCCGGCAGCCCGGCCTGCACACACAAGAACAACAGTCAGTCAGTCAGTCAGTCAGTCAGTCAGTCAGTCAGTCAGTCACACACACACACCCCACACACACACCTTGGAGGCCTCGGTGAGGATGAGTTTGGAGTCCTTGACCAGGCACTGCAGAGGCACAGTGACGTCGATGACCTTTGCCCTCTCCTGCTTCTGGCTGGTGTCGGACACAAACTTCCCGTACCAGGCGTTCAGGAGGATCAGACCTGGACGGGGCAAATGGGGTTCAGCTGTTTTTACATATGAATTATGACGCGCAGTTTAATTCACAGTCCCGCTGCTGTAGCTTGATGTCCTCAGAACGATGTCTCCCTTTTTGGAAGTCGTGAACACATAACTCATAAACATACAAGCAAAGATCACTGGAATTAAAGGTTTACGGCACAGATTTACGAGCCTATGTAAACATGGCGATGTGCTGCATCATCATGACATCATCATGACATCATCATGACTCCACAGCAGCAGACGACGCATGTCCCGGAGCTTCGGTCCATCACACGATGACGCAGCCGTGAGGAATGCGTTAAAGAAAGGTTCTCTCCTTTCTCCCCCTCGTGGAGCGTCTGTGTGTTTCTCACCCATCTTGGATTCCTCCCCTTCGATGACTCTCCTCACAGACTCCTGCATCAGCAGAACCTGCAGAGGAGCCGAGGGAGAACAAAGAGGAGCACGATGTTCAGACAGGAAGAGGACAAGTGGACCATAATAAACTGTTTGCATGCGAGTCCTCACAGCAGACTCGGCCTCGTGCTTCTTCTTGGCGATGTCGGTGGCCGAGCTCTTCCTCTGCAGCTCCAGCTCTCTGAGAAGCACAAAGCAGACGTTACCACCCCCACATAACCGTTCCATAAGGACTTTAATGAACTGCTTAATGAGTTCAGATGCTGGTGGAGGAGTTGCACTGACTGCTCTTTCTGTGCTTGTGTGTATGGTATGATGACCAGTCTGTGGACCACCATGTAGACCAGCAGGGGTCCCACGGTGGCGTAGAAGACGGCGCTGGGCAGCAGCTGGTCTGTGAGGTGGACTGGGAACAGGTACGTCTGACTGGCACGCGCCAACCTGCACGGAGACACCGAACACACACACACACACACACACACACGCGTTGGAGCACGACAAGAAGGGGAAGAGGTCACATGGTGGGTGGGCGGGGCCAGTACTTGATCTTCAGCGTGACTCCCTGAGGGACGCCCATGCTGACGGTGGCTGACAGGACACTGTGTCGGCTGATCTTCCTCTCCGCTCCGTATTCCACCACGGTGCCGAACCAGCCGGTCCTGGAGACGAACAGATCAATGTCACCCTGACAGCTGTCATGACCGTCATCAACATGGTTTATAGGTATATTGACATGTACGAGGTTTAAACTGCTTGCTTGTAATTATTAAATACTTGTTCATACAATCATCACAATGACAAGAAGATGTCATTTTAAAAAACACTTTAAAATCCTTCCAGTCACTGAAGGAATAATCAAGGCAGAGCTAAATGTGTTCAGCTGGTTATTGTTAGAATATCGAGGTTTTGCGTCTTCATATATCTTTGCCCAGTGAACCAGCTGGTGAGCAGGTAGACGTACTTCACAGAGCCCTTCACTTTGGTCTGGTCCTCATCCTGGAACTTGTACTGGTAGCTCATCATCAGGTAGGAGTGAGCCACGCCCAGCTGCAAGTTAAAGTGTAATTAAAGCAAATAGAAGTCAAACAGTACAATAAGCTGCCTATCTCCAGTGTAAACGCATCTGTGGTGCACGTGTGTGTGAGTACCTGCAGAGCGAGAGTGAAATGGCTGCTCTTTGTGTCTCGGACCAGGCTGGTGGTCATGGCGCTGTTGGGCCCCCGGCGCCACTGCAGGTAGCCCATGGTGTTCTGGTCCAGGTGGCGGGCCGTCATCAGAGAACAGCTGGGTCTCAAACCCCGAGGAGAGAACTGCAAACCGCACTGGGCTGTCAAGAAGCTGCACGGACGAGAGAGGGTTAAAGAGACGGAGCGTCACAGGTGAGGGGGTAGTCCAGCCCACGGGCATCAAACACACGAGGCCTTACCACCGCGGGGTGAGGTTGCGAAACACCTTCAAGCCAATGAGAGGTCCAAGAACGTCTCCTGCACCCAACTCCACCTGCAGAGACACAGACAGGTGACTGCATGACGAAAACCACACTTAACACGTGTGTGTGTGTGTGTGTGTGTGTGTGTGTGTGTGTGTGTGTGTGTGTGTGTGTGTGTGTGTGTGTGTGTGTGTGTGTGTGTGTGTGTGTGTGTGTGTGTGTGTGTGTGTGTGTGTGTGTGTGTGTGTGTGTGTGTGTGTGTGTGTGTGTGTGTGTGTGTGTGTGTGTGTGTGTGTGTGTGTGTGTGTGTGTGTGTGTGTGTGTGTGTGTGTGTGTGTGTGTGTGTGTGTGTGTGTGTGTGTGTGTGTGTGTGTGTGTGTGTGTGTGTGTGTGTGTGTGTGTGTGTGTGTGTGTGTGTGTGTGTGTGTGTGTGTGTGTGTGTGTGTGTGTGTGTGTGTGTGTGTGTGTGTGTGTGTGTGTGTGTGTGTGTGTGTGTGTGTGTGTGTGTGTGTGTGTGTGTGTGTGTGTGTGTGTGTGTGTGTGTGTGTGTGTGTGTGTGTGTGTGTGTGTGTGTGTGTGTGTGTGTGTGTGTGTGTGTGTGTGTGTGTGTGTGTGTGTGTGTGTGTGTGTGTGTGTGTGTGTGTGTGTGTGTGTGTGTGTGTGTGTGTGTGTGTGTGTGTGTGTGTGTGTGTGTGTGTGTGTGTGTGTGTGTGTGTGTGTGTGTGTGTGTGTGTGTGTGTGTGTGTGTGTGTGTGTGTGTGTGTGTGTGTGTGTGTGTGTGTGTGTGTGTGTGTGTGTGTGTGTGTGTGTGTGTGTGTGTGTGTGTGTGTGTGTGTGTGTGTACCTCTCCCCAGCCCTTGGCTGAAGTAACCCTCCGTACGGTCACGTTGATGTTCCCCCCTCCGGTCCCGTTGTGTGTGGAGAGCGAACCGGACAGCACTGCTGTGTCACAGTTGGTCAAAGGAGCCTGAAGAAGACAGGAAGGTCATGACCCAGACTCAGTGACGCTCACTCAGTGTGTGTGTGTGTGTGTGTGTGTGTGTGTGTTGTACCTCTATGGATTGGGAGATGTGCATCTTGTTGATTTCAACATGAGGAAAGCCTCCTCCCGGCATGTCTTCAAAGTCCTCGTCGTAGCGGTCGAACAGGTCGGTTGCATCCACGCCCACGCTGATGGTGCCCTGAGGAACACAGAGGTTCATGAAGAGAGAAGGGAATGAAATGAATGTTTCACACATTTAGTAATATCTGAAGACAAGATGGCGGATGAACAACTGAGGGAACCTTGGGGTTGGTTCTCTGTTGCAGCCTCCTCTCTTCCCTTTCCCTCTGCAGCCTTTCGTACTCCTCTCGAATCTCCGCTGGCGTCCTCTTCCTCTCCACCACCTACACAGCACCATCCAGGTGTATTGAAGACATGTTAAAGCTCTGTGGAGCAGCAGCACCACAACAGGGGGAGGGGGAGACTCCATACACACCTCCCAGCCCTCCACCTCCAAGCCTTTCTTCCCAAAGATGTCATAGATGGCTCTGGAGTGAGCGTCGCTCAGCACTGAGGGGACCAGAGAACCCAGCGTTCACTTCATGAAGCTCTGTTGTGTGCTTTACATGAGACGTTGTCTGTTTCTGTTTCACATACCTTCATATGCCTGGTGCACCTGGTTGAACAGCTGTTCGGCCTGGCTCTTCAGCTCCGGGTCTCGATGCTTGTCCGGGTGGTAGAGCATGCACAGCCTCCGGTAGGACGCCTTCAGTTCCTCCAGCGTCGCCTGGGACCAGAGAGGAGGACGTTCAGAAGCAACCACTTTACCCAGCGATTAAATTACATTCACAATAATAAAACATTAAAGCAGCAGATCTTTGAGAGGCTTTCACCAGCAACTCTTTCTTTAGATTATTGCAGATTAATTGTTCAGTAATTCCAGCTCCACTTCAAAGCTGCTGCATTAAAGCATCTTATTGTTAAGAAGCAGCTCCATTAAGCATTTAAAGTAGGACCACGTCATTCCTGTTGGACCAGTACTGGTCTGGCCTCCCAGTGCCAGGAGGTGAGGAGCAGAGGTTTGAGGAGCAGAGGGTTGAGGAGCAGAGGGTTGAGGAGCAGAGGGTTGAGGAGCAGAGGGTTGAGGAGCAGAGGGTTGAGGAGCTGAGGTTTGAAGAGCAGAGGGTTGAGGAGCAGAGGGTTGAGGAGGTGAGTGTTGAGGGGCAGAGGGTTGAAGAGCAGAGGGTTGAGGAGGTGAGTGTTGAGGAGGTGAGTGTTGAGGAGCTGAGGTTTGAAGAGCAGAGGGTTGAGGAGCAGAGGGTTGAGGAGGTGAGTGTTGAGGGGCAGAGGGTTGAAGAGCAGAGGGTTGAGGAGGTGAGTGTTGAGGAGCTGAGTGTTGAAGAGCAGAGGGTTGAGGAGCAGAGGGTTGAGGAGGTGAGGGTTGAGGGGCAGAGGGTTGAAGAGCAGAGGGTTGAAGAGCAGAGGGTTGAGGAGCTGAGTGTTGAGGAGCTGAGTGTAGCAGAGGGTTGAGGAGGTGAGTGTTGAGGAGGTGAGTGTTGAGGAGCAGAGGGTTGAGGAGCAGAGGGTTGAGGAGCAGAGGGTTGAGGAGCAGAGGGTTGAGGAGCAGAGGGTTGAGGAGGTGAGTGTTGAGGAGGTGAGTGTTGAGGAGCAGAGAGTTGAGGAGGTGAGTGTTGAGGAGGTGAGTGTAGCAGAGTGTTGAGGAGGTGAGTGTTGAGGTGAGGGTTGAGGAGCAGAGGGTTGAGGAGCAGAGAGTTGAGGAGCAGAGGGTTGAGGAGCAGAGGGTTGAGGAGCAGAGGGTTGAGGAGCAGAGGGTTGAGGAGCAGAGGGTTGAGGAGGTGAGTGTAGCAGAGTGTTGAGGAGGTGAGTGTTGAGGTGAGGGTTGAGGAGCAGAGGGTTGAGGAGCAGAGAGTTGAGGAGCAGAGGGTTGAGGAGCAGAGGGTTGAGGAGCAGAGGGTTGAGGAGCAGAGGGTTGAGGAGCAGAGGGTTGAGGAGGTGAGTGTTGAGGAGGTGAGTGTAGCAGAGTGTTGAGGAGGTGAGTGTAGCAGAGGGTTGAGGAGGTGAGTGTTGAGGAGGTGAGTGTTGAGGTGAGGGTTGAGGAGCAGAGGGTTGAGGAGCAGAGGGTTGAGGAGCAGAGGGTTGAGGAGGTGAGTGTTGAGGAGGTGAGTGTAGCAGAGTGTTGAGGAGGTGAGTGTTGAGGAGGTGAGTGTAGCAGAGTGTTGAGGAGGTGAGTGTTGAGGAGCAGAGTGTTGAGGAGCAGAGGGTTGAGGAGGTGAGTGTTGAGGAGCAGAGGGTTGAGGAGGTGAGTGTTGAGGAGGTGAGTGTTGAGGAGGTGAGTGTTGAGGAGCAGAGGGTTGAGGAGCAGAGGGTTGAGGAGGTGAGTGTTGAGGAGCAGAGGGTTGAGGAGCAGAGGGTTGAGGAGCAGAGGGTTGAGGAGCAGAGGGTTGAGGAGGTGAGTGTTGAGGAGCAGAGGGTTGAGGAGGTGAGTGTTGAGGAGGTGAGTGTTGAGGAGCAGAGGGTTGAAGAGCAGAGTGTTGAGGAGCAGAGGGTTGAGGAGGTGAGTGTTGAGGAGGTGAGTGTTGAGGAGGTGAGTGTTGAGGAGCAGAGTGTTGAGGAGCAGAGAGTTGAGGAGGTGAGTGTTGAGGAGCAGAGTGTTGAGGAGCAGAGTGTTGAGGAGCAGAGTGTTGAAGAGCAGAGGGTTGAGGAGCAGAGGGTTGAGGAGGTGAGTGTTGAGGAGCAGAGGGTTGAGGAGCAGAGGGTTGAGGAGGTGAGTGTTGAGGAGCAGAGGGTTGAGGAGCAGAGGGTTGAGGAGCAGAGGGTTGAGGAGGTGAGTGTTGAGGAGGTGAGTGTTGAGGAGCAGAGAGTTGAGGAGGTGAGTGTTGAGGAGGTGAGTGTAGCAGAGGGTTGAGGAGGTGAGTGTTGAGGAGGTGAGTGTTGAGGAGCAGAGAGTTGAGGAGGTGAGTGTTGAGGAGGTGAGTGTAGCAGAGGGTTGAGGAGGTGAGTGTTGAGGAGGTGAGTGTTGAGGAGCAGAGAGTTGAGGAGGTGAGTGTTGAGGAGGTGAGTGTAGCAGAGGGTTGAGGAGGTGAGTGTTGAGGAGGTGAGTGTTGAGGTGAGGGTTGAGGAGCAGAGGGTTGAGGAGCAGAGGGTTGAGGAGCAGAGGGTTGAGGAGCAGAGGGTTGAGGAGGTGAGTGTTGAGGAGGTGAGTGTAGCAGAGTGTTGAGGAGGTGAGTGTTGAGGAGCAGAGTGTTGAGGAGCAGAGGGTTGAGGAGGTGAGTGTTGAGGAGCAGAGAGTTGAGGAGGTGAGTGTTGAGGAGGTGAGTGTAGCAGAGTGTTGAGGAGGTGAGTGTTGAGGAGCAGAGTGTTGAGGAGCAGAGGGTTGAGGAGGTGAGTGTTGAGGAGCAGAGGGTTGAGGAGGTGAGTGTTGAGGAGGTGAGTGTTGAGGAGCAGATGGTTGAGGAGGTGAGTGTTGAGGAGCAGAGGGTTGAGGAGGTGAGTGTTGAGGAGCTGAGTGTTGAGGAGCAGAGGGTTGAGGAGCAGAGGGTTGAGGAGGTGAGTGTTGAGGAGGTGAGTGTTGAGGAGGTGAGTGTTGAGGAGCAGAGGGTTGAAGAGCAGAGTGTTGAGGAGCAGAGGGTTGAGGAGCAGAGTGTTGAGGAGGTGAGTGTTGAGGAGCAGAGGGTTGAAGAGCAGAGGGTTGAGGAGCAGAGGGTTGAGGAGGTGAGTGTTGAGGAGGTGAGTGTTGAGGAGCAGAGGGTTGAGGAGGTGAGTGTTGAGGAGGTGAGTGTTGAGGAGCAGAGGGTTGAGGAGGTGAGTGTTGAGGAGGTGAGTGTTGAGGAGGTGAGTGTTGAGGAGCAGAGGGTTGAGGAGGTGAGTGTTGAGGAGGTGAGTGTTGAGGAGCAGAGGGTTGAGGAGGTGAGTGTTGAGGAGGTGAGTGTTGAGGAGGTGAGTGTTGAGGAGCAGAGGGTTGAGGAGCAGAGGGTTGAGGAGGTGAGTGTTGAGGAGGTGAGTGTTGAGGAGCAGAGTGTTGAAGAGCAGAGGGTTGAGGAGCAGAGTGTTGAGGAGGTGAGTGTTGAGGAGCAGAGGGTTGAGGAGCAGAGGGTTGAGGAGGTGAGTGTTGAGGAGCTGAGTGTTGAGGAGCAGAGGGTTGAGGAGCAGAGGGTTGAGGAGCAGAGGGTTGAGGAGGTGAGTGTTGAGGAGGTGAGTGTTGAGGAGGTGAGTGTTGAGGAGCAGAGGGTTGAAGAGCAGAGTGTTGAGGAGCAGAGGGTTGAGGAGCAGAGGGTTGAGGAGCAGAGTGTTGAGGAGGTGAGTGTTGAGGAGCAGAGGGTTGAGGAGCAGAGGGTTGAGGAGGTGAGTGTTGAGGAGGTGAGTGTTGAGGAGGTGAGTGTTGAGGAGCAGAGGGTTGAGGAGGTGAGTGTTGAGGAGCAGAGGGTTGAAGAGCAGAGGGTTGAGGAGCAGAGGGTTGAGGAGGTGCTCATCGGAGCACACACTCCTCTGCGGGTCAAACGCAGGAGCTCGTCGTGCCTTCGCTGCAGCACCCGGTCTCCACGGGGGAGGGTGAGGGGGGGGGCTGCAGACCCGTTTCTCAGCAGGAATCGAGCCCACAGTGACGCAGCCTTACCTCCTTCCGGACGTTGAGCAGAGAGTAGTAGTCCTGGTTGTCAAACTCAAAATCATCTTCTAAGGACGCCGCCATGTTTGGGTTTGGATTGGTCCCGCCCACCGCTCCAGTGGTCCGGAAGCTCATTGGACAGTCGAGTCCGGAGCGGAAGTCGTTCTGTCGCCCTCTGCTGGTGGCGCTCGGAAGACATCTCTAAACCTCCATACTGGAAGTACACTATGGAGGAGTGTTCATACTCTCTGGATGGTTTAGTATAGAAACACGTTCATCT
>NC_046970.1:920000-925000 GCF_009769545.1 Cyclopterus lumpus | reverse complement strand
TTCATCATGTTCATGTCTGGTGTTCATCATGTCTGGTGTTCATCATGTTCATGTCTGGTGTTCATCATGTCTGGTGTTCATCATGTCTGGTGTTCATCATGTCCATGTCTGGTGTTCATCATGTCCATGTCTGGTTTTCATCATGTCTGGTGTTCATCATGTTCATGTCTGGTGTTCATCATGTCTGGTGTTCATCATGTCCATGTCTGGTTTTCATCATGTCTGGTGTTCATCATGTCCATGTCTGGTGTTCATCATGTCTGGTGTTCATCATGTCTGGTGTTCATCATGTCTGGTGTTCATCATGTCTGGTGTTCATCATGTCTGGTGTTCATCATGTCTAGTGTTCATCATGTCTGGTGTTCATCATGTCTGGTGTTCATCATGTCTAGTGTTCATCATGTCTGGTGTTCATCATGTCTGGTGTTCATCATGTCTGGTGTTCATCATGTCTGGTGTTCATCATGTCTGGTGTTCATCATGTCTAGTGTTCATCATGTCTGGTGTTCATCATGTCTGGTGTTCATCATGTCTGGTGTTCATCATGTCTGGTGTTCATCATGTCTAGTGTTCATCATGTCTGGTGTTCATCATGTCTGGTGTTCATCATGTCTGGTGTTCATCATGTCTGGTGTTCATCATGTTCATGTCTGGTGTTCATCATGTCTGGTGTTCATCATGTCCATGTCTGGTGTTCATCATGTCTGGTGTTCATCATGTCTGGTGTTCATCATGAGCATGTCTGGTGTTCATCATGTCTGGTGTTCATCATGTTCATGTCTGGTGTTCATCATGTCTGGTGTTCATCATGTCTGGTGTTCATCATGTCCATGTCTGGTGTTCATCATGTCTGGTGTTCATCATGTCCATGTCTGGTGTTCATCATGTCCATGTCTGGTGTTCATCATGTCTGGTGTTCATCATGTCTGGTGTTCATCATGTCCATGTCTGGTGTTCATCATGTCCATGTCTGGTGTTCATCATGTCCATGTCTGGTGTTCATCATGTCCACGTCTGGTGTTCATCATGTTCATGTCTGGTGTTCATCATGTCTGGTGTTCATCATGTCCATGTCTGGTGTTCATCATGTCCACGTCTGGTGTTCATCATGTCTGGTGTTCATCATGTCTGGTGTTCATCATGTCCATGTCTGGTGTTCATCATGTTCATGTCTGGTGTTCATCATGTCCATGTCTGGTGTTCATCATGTCTGGTGTTCATCATGTTCATGTCTGGTGTTCATCATGTCTGGTGTTCATCATGTCTGGTGTTCATCATGTTCATGTCTGGTGTTCATCATGTCCATGTCTGGTGTTCATCATGTTCATGTCTGGTGTTCATCATGTCCATGTCTGGTGTTCATCATGTCTGGTGTTCATCATGTCTGGTGTTCATCATGTCCATGTCTGGTGTTCATCATGTCCATGTCTGGTGTTCATCATGTCCATGTCTGGTGTTCATCATGTCCATGTCTGGTGTTCATCATGTTCATGTCTGGTGTTCATCATGTCTGGTGTTCATCATGTCCATGTCTGGTGTTCATCATGTCTGGTGTTCATCATGTTTGGTGTTCATCATGTCTGGTGTTCATCATGTCTGGTGTTCATCATGTCCATGTCTGGTGTTCATCATGTCTGGTGTTCATCATGTTCATGTCTGGTGTTCATCATGTCTGGTGTTCATCATGTCCATGTCTGGTGTTCATCATGTTCATGTCTGGTGTTCATCATGTCTGGTGTTCATCATGTCTGGTGTTCATCATGTCTGGTGTTCATCATGTCCATGTCTGGTGTTCATCATGTCTGGTGTTCATCATGTCCATGTCTGGTTTTCATCATGTCTGGTGTTCATCATGTCCATGTCTGGTGTTCATCATGTCTGGTGTTCATCATGTCTGGTGTTCATCATGTCTGGTGTTCATCATGTTCATGTCTAGTGTTCATCATGTCTGGTGTTCATCATGTTTGGTGTTCATCATGTCTGGTGTTCATCATGTCTGGTGTTCATCATGTCTGGTGTTCATCATGTTCATGTCTAGTGTTCATCATGTCTGGTGTTCATCATGTCTGGTGTTCATCATGTCTGGTGTTCATCATGTTCATGTCTGGTGTTCATCATGTCTGGTGTTCATCATGTCTGGTGTTCATCATGTCTGGTGTTCATCATGAGCATGTCTGGTGTTCATCATGTCCATGTCTAGTGTTCATCATGTCTGGTGTTCATCATGTCTGGTGTTCATCATGTCCATGTCTGGTTTTCATCATGTCTGGTGTTCATCATGTCTGGTGTTCATCATGTCTGGTGTTCATCATGTCTGGTGTTCATCATGTCTGGTGTTCATCATGTCTGGTGTTCATCATGTCTGGTTTTCATCATGTCTGGTGTTCATCATGTCTGGTGTTCATCATGTCTGGTGTTCATCATGTCCACGTCTGGTGTTCATCATGTCTGGTGTTCATCATGTCCATGTCTGGTGTTCATCATGTCCATGTCTGGTGTTCATCATGTCTGGTGTTCATCATGTCTGGTGTTCATCATGTCTGGTGTTCATCATGTCTGGTGTTCATCATGTCTGGTGTTCATCATGTTCATGTCTGGTGTTCATCATGTCTGGTGTTCATCATGTCTGGTGTTCAGCATGTCTGGTGTTCATCATGTCTGGTGTTCATCATGTCTGGTGTTCATCATGTCTGGTGTTCATCATGTCTGGTGTTCATCATGTCTGGTGTTCATCATGTCCATGTCTGGTGTTCATCATGTCTGGTGTTCAGCATGTCTGGTGTTCATCATGTCTGGTGTTCATCATGTCTGGTGTTCAGCATGTCTGGTGTTCATCATGTCCAATAATTCTTACAATCCACCATAATTGATTGTGGGCTTTTTATGGGATTTGTTGATATTAAGAAAACAAAACAGAATAAATCCTTTGAGGCAATAAAGCATAGAAGGTAAAGATTAATAACAGCTTTTCACAAATGTACCTGAGGTCAGCGTCCGGATCGTTTTCTAAATGAAAGAACCTGGAGCTCAGAGGAATGACATGATGTTCAGGAACATGATTTAAACTTCTACTAAACATCACCTGTCTACAGCAACATCTGGGCTGCTTCTATCTGCAGCTTTTTGTCTTCTCTCGTAATTAAAACTGCCCCCGTAACACTGGAGGGAGGACATTTCTTTTAAAGGGATACGATATGATAAACCCCACATGCACCCATAATGGAACTTAATGGATTCTTATAAATCCAGATCTGTCTCCAGGTGGGACGCAGGTGCGCTGCCCTCCCTCTGCACACGTAACAATTCATGTGTGTTCCTTGATTGCCAAAGTTATCAATCCGCTTAGTGTCCGTCACTGTGACTCAGTGAATAAAATGGATTAACACGTATTCCACAAATGATCAGCTGGAATTCTGATCAATCAGAAATCCCATGTTAGACCTACATGAATGATGTCATCATTGGCCTGAAGAGTCAAATCCAGATTCACTGGCTTAAGGTCACATTGGCCTTCACAATAAGAGCGTGTTATGATGTTATCCCTCCAGATCACAGAGATGCTGCTCTCTTGGTATTCTGCTCACACAATGCCTGATGAGAAATGTCCCTCCTCTTCCTCCTCATCCCTCATTTATCTTCCTTTATCCCCCCCCCCCCTCCCCCCATCCGCTCCAGATGAGCCAGGCCAGTTGAAGATCTACCTTCCTAAGAAGCTGCTAGAGTGTCTGCCCAAATGTTCCTCTCTGCCCAAGGAGCGCCATCGCTGGAACACCAACGAGGTGAGCCCCCTCCAGAGGGAGATGAACTCTGGTGCTTAGCTGCTGTGACTCCTCTCATGTCACCGATGAAGAGGAGGTCAACTTTCATTAAGTGAGCTCACAGCTGACTGGACGTCCCAGAGTCTCCGACTATACTCAGTGGGTTGAACACCTTTTGGTCAGTAGGATGAAGACTGTTATCTGAGCACAACATGGTTGCTATGCAACCACAGAAAGCCGTTAAACGTGTGGCACATTTTGGCTCACAGTTGTGTAACGTGTGCACGATGCTCCGGTTCCGTTGTGTAATGTCGTCCTCCAAAACAACAAGTAGAAAAGCTGTCTGAGAGGTATGAACAAAGAGTGACCAAAGAGTGAGACGGAGTGACTGAGGGTCTGTCTCACGTCACCGTGGTGGCCGTGTTGTAGTCTAGCTGCTGCCATAATTAGCCTCATGTTTGCAGCATGAACAACAGAAACGTTAAACTGCGCTGCTGGCTGAGCGCTGCAATGTCGAATGAGGTCAAAGGTCACCCCGAGCTCCTCGTTGGGCGTGAAGAGCGTTCAGAGTTCATGTTTCCAGACTGTCTGATGTTCATCATGTCTGGTGTTCATCATGTCCATGTCTGGTGTTCATCATGTCTGGTGTTCATCATGTCCATGTCTGGTGTTCATCATGTCCATGTCTGGTGTTCATCATGTCTGGTGTTCATCATGTCTGGTGTTCATCATGTCCATGTCTGGTGTTCATCATGTTCATGTCTGGTGTTCATCATGTCTGGTGTTCATCATGTCTGGTGTTCATCATGTCTGGTGTTCATCATGTCCATGTCTGGTGTTCATCATGTCTGGTGTTCATCATGTCCATGTCTGGTGTTCATCATGTCTGGTGTTCATCATGTTTGGTGTTCATCATGTCTGGTGTTCATCATGTTCATGTCTGGTGTTCATCATGTCTGGTGTTCATCATGTCTGGTGTTCATCATGTCTGGTGTTCATCATGTCCATGTCTGGTGTTCATCATGTCTGGTGTTCATCATGTCCATGTCTGGTGTTCATCATGTCTGGTGTTCATCATGTCTGGTGTTCATCATGTCTGGTGTTCATCATGTCCATGTCTGGTGTTCATCATGTCTGGTGTTCATCATGTTTGGTGTTCATCATGTCTGGTGTTCATCATGTTCATGTCTGGTGTTCATCATGTCTGGTGTTCATCATGTCCATGTCTGGTGTTCATCATGT
>NC_046970.1:900000-912500 GCF_009769545.1 Cyclopterus lumpus | reverse complement strand
GGCACGGGGAAGGGTTATACCTGGTGTACGCGAGCTCGGGGCAGATGAAGTGTTTCGACTGTGGACAGGCGGGACATAAGCGCTTTGCGTGCCCGCAAAAGCAGCAGAAGAGCGCGGAGAAGCTCGCTGTGGACCCGGCTGTCCTCGTGGCCGGCCCCGGGGGCGTTGCGGGTCCCGCGGACGCTGTTTTCCCCGTTGGTGGGGGCGCGGCGCTCCTCGTGGCTGGTCCCGTGGACATGGTTGGTCCCGTGGACGCGGTTGGTCCTGTAGTCATGGCTGGTCCTGGTCATCGCGCTGACACCACCAGGAGGCCTCATAGCAGCGGTACAGAGGTCTGTTGTGGACTTCTTCTGGTCGGCACTGGATTCGTGCAGCAGCTCTCTATCTGCCTGTGGCAGAGGGGGGGCAGGGCCTCATTGATATCCAGTCCAGGGTCCTCTCTTTCAGACTGCGGACTGCACAGAAGCTGCTTTATGACTGCGGCCCCAGCTGGATGGACGCTGCTCGACTGCTGCTGAGGAGGGCTGGGCGGTTGGGATACGACAAACAGCTCTTTCTCCTACAACCTGAGGAAGTGGACTTGGCTGGACTGACGTCGTTCTACAGCTCTGTCCTGCAGGCCTGGCAAGTGTTTAACTTCTCATGTGAACCCAACGAGGCTCCAGGCGTGTGGCTGCTGGAGGAACCTCTGTTTTTCAACAGGTTCATTAGGACTCAAACGCTGCAGTCTGCCAGCCTACGGACGCGGCTAAGAGAAGTCGGCTGCACCAAACTGGGACATTTGGTGAGGATGTCATCATCGTCATCAGCCGTGGTCGCCTTCAACATCGCGTCTGTCAGGTTGACTGACAGGATAGTGAAGGAGGTCTGAGCTGAGAGCAGTTGTAGGACGCCATGCTCTGTCTGGCCGGTGGGATGAAGAAAGTGAGTCCACCCCCCCCACTCTGCTCATCGCCCCGGTGGTGGGGGACTGGCAGGAGGGAGGAAATCAGCTGCTGACTTTCACAACCCCTCACCTGGACAGTTTTCAGGCAGCGGGGAAAAAGGCAATTTACGAAATCTGCGTCAAAGTTGTGAACCTGCGCTCTTTGTCGGAGTTGAAGGAGTCGAGTTGGACCGAGTCCTTTGGCCCAGGTTTTTCCCCGAGGGGCAGCTGGAGGTGCTTGTACAAAATGCCCGTTGAGGACAGCAGACCTCCAATGGAGGGTTGTACACGGGGCAGTAGCCACAAATAGATACCGGGCACACCTGGACCCTCTCATTGGGGAGGAATGCTGTTTCTGACCCTGGAGCACTTGTTTGCTCGGTGTCCTCGGCTCTCAGTACTGTTTGAACTTTTGAAAGTGTGGTTTCAGGGGCTTGGAGAGGTTTTTTCTTTGTATTTATTCATTTTCGGGCTAAAATATTCCGCAAAAAAGAAGGCTGTCCACACGCTGGTGAACTTTTTGTCCGGTTCTGCCAAGCTAGCCATCTGGCTGACGCGTAAGAATCGGGCCGGGGGTTCTGGTTGTGAGGACCCGGTGCAAGTCATGAAGGGACTGTTGAAAGCTCGACTCAGGCTGGAACACGCTTATTACACGGCAATGGACAACATACAGACTTTCAGGGGTAGATGGACTACGGGGAGCATTTTATGCTCAGTGGGTGATGGTGGAGAGCTGGTGCTGAACGATTGATTGTCCTTGTTCTGTGGTTTGTTTGTTTGTTTGTTTGTTTATTATTTGTTTGTCTTTCAAGGGATGTTTTAGAGTGTTTTTTGTTTTCACTGCAATAGTGGAATAAAGGAATTTTTAAAACCAAACCAAACCTCCTCTCCTCCTCCTCCTCTTCTCCTCCCCAACAGGAACCCCCACATCCTCCTCCTCTCCTCTCCTCTCCTCTCCTCTCCTCTCCTCTCCTCTCCTCTCCTCTCCTCCTCCTCCTCCTCTCCTCTCTTCTCCTCCTCCTCCTCTCCTCCTCTCCACCTCCTCTCCTCCTCCTCCTCCTCTCCTCTCCACCTCCTCTCCTCTTCTCCTCCTCCTCCTCTCCTCTCTTCTCTTCCTCCTCCTCTCCTCCTCTCCTCCTCTCCACCTCCTCTCCTCCTCCTCCTCCTCCTCTCCTCCTACCCAACAGGAACCCCCACATTCTCCTGCTCTATGTTCCGCATGCTGCCACAGACTCACTATTTATCTTGCCCACTATAATTTGACACAAAATATTGTGAACTGGAGACACAGAAAATATTAAACATGGGAATGTGTGTGTGTGTGTGTGTGTGTGTGTGTGTGTGCTTGTGTGTGTGAGACTGTGTGTGTATGCGTGCGTGCGTGTGACTGAGTGTGTGTGTGTGTGTGTGCTTGTGCGTGTGCATGTGTGTGTGACACTGTGTGTGCGTGTGCTTGTGCATGTGTGTGTGTGTGTGTGTGCGTGTGCTTGTGCATGTGTGTGTGAGACTGTGTGTGTATGTGTGTGTGCGTGTGACTGAGTGTGTGTGTGTGTGTGCTTGTGTGTGTGACACTGTGTGTATGTGTGCGTGTGCTTGTGCATGTGTGTGTGTGTGTGTGTGTGTGCTGCAGTGTCTCCTGTAATAAGGCGCCAGGCTGCAGTGGATACTTTGTGATTCTTTCATGTCCTCACGTAGAACAGCTGTAATATCTGAGTCTTGTGTGAATTAGATTTAACTCATTGGGGACAGATGAAGCATTAAAATGTGTGTGTGTGTGTGTGTGTGTGTGTGTGTGTGTGTGTGTGTGTGTGTGAATGTGCACATTTTGAGTGTGTGTAGAGCTTAATCTAGATAACTTTATTTAACTTCCATAACTTTCTGCTCTTCAAGGGCTTTAGGAGTAAAACATATTTGACTGCAGCACAAGGCAGTTTAGCATGTTTACATCCCCAAATAACAGAGAGACGTCCACATGAACCTGTGGATCAATCACCAGCTGGAACCCCATTGATTTGATCAGATAACAGAGAGACGTCCACATGAACCTGTGGATCAATCACCAGCTGGAACCCCATTGATTTGATCAGATAACAGAGAGACGTCCACATGAACCTGTGGATCAATCACCAGCTGGAACCCCATTGATTTGATCAGATAACAGAGAGACGTCCACATGAACCTGTGGATCAATCACCAGCTGGAACCCCATTGATTTTTATTGAGTGTCTTCATCTTGTGACTCCAAGGAGCTCAGAGACCTGCAGAAGAATATTCCTGCCGTGCATATTTCATCGTCTGCTCATGTTTTACAAAAGCAGGTTTCAGTCAGACATCTTTTTTTACTTATTGATTTGTTTGTTGTGCACATTCCAGCTTGTTGTCATGATGCAGATGACAAGTAAACATCATATCTGGAAGTCTGAACATCCTAACTTATTGATCAGAAACTTGTGAATACTTTTACTCCCTGGTTGTATTTCTACATCAATATAATGTAGTTATTGACATGTTATGCTGGCATTGATTCAGTGTTTCCAGAATGTTATTATGGCTCTCTCATCATAATATGTATATTAAGCTTGAAGTTTAAAAACAGTATTTGCTCACATATTTGGGATATTTTCCAATGAGCAGCTGTTTTTCATGTTAAGTTGCCTTTGTAAATGTTACTCACAGCATTATGAACTATTAAGACATTCATACAACTAAAGGGAAGATGTCCAACATAAACAATTTAATACAAAAGGAATTAAAAACTCCGGAGCAATTTGCAAAGGGGCCACAAAAGTGTATTGGAGCCCACGTGTGAGTGTTCTCTGAAGCTGACGTGAGGTCAGATTGTCAGCTGTTGATATCACATACATACATACAGCCTAACCTCATAGGCTTCAACACACTAATTGCCACTTGCAGGCTGCAACTCTATTTTTAGTTAAAACTGGTAAGATTATGTGGTCGTCTAATTGCAAAAACAATTTTATTTATTGCTGAGTGAAAATACAATCTAATGATAAAGAAATGTCAGCTTCCCTTTATGTTTCAAACCACTTTCTTGACACTTCTGTTTGTGTATTTGATTTGATAATGGTAATGTGTATATGGGGAACCGCGAAGGTGCATATCTAGCAGTAAATGTGGATAATCAACCACACAGTTAATGTTGCACATTCCTCAAGGTAAACATGTGGATCTCTGTTTCCCTCTGAGAAGTCATATTCTCCTGTTCACTGTGAACGGTTCAGCTGTATTTGGCCTCATGGAGTTTGCTTTCACGATGAAAGACTTTAACTTTGAAGCAGAATTCCTCATATTCACGTTTTTAGACATGGACGTTAGTGCAGAAAATGTTCCTCAGAAACATAAAGTAAGTGAGGCCCTGTTGGTCATCTGTACGTGGGTTGGGTTGGTTTAGGTTTGGGGTTGGGGTTAGGTTAGGTTGGGGTTAGGGTTGGGTTGGTTTAGGTTTGGGGTTAGGGTTAGGTTGGGGTTAGGGTTGGGTTAGGTTTGGGGTTGGGGTTAGGTTGGGTTAGGGTTGGTTTAGGTTTGGGGTTGGGGTTAGGGTTGGGTTGGGGTTAGGGTTGGGTTGGTTTAGGGTTGGGTTGGGGTTAGGGTTAGGTTGGGTTAAGGTCAGGTTGGTTTAGGTTTGGGGTTGGGGTTAGGGTTGGGTTGGGGTTAGGGTTGGGTTGGTTTAGGGTTGGGTTGGGGTTAGGGTTAGGTTGGGTTGGTTTAGGTTTGGGGTTGGGGTTAGGGTTGGGTTGGTTTAGGGTTGGGTTGGGGTTAGGGTTAGGTTGGGTTAAGGTCAGGTTGGTTTAGGTTTGGGGTTGGGGTTAGGGTTGGGTTGGGGTTAGGGTTGGGTTGGTTTAGGGTTGGGTTGGGGTTAGGGTTAGGTTGGGTTAAGGTCAGGTTGGTTTAGGTTTGGGGTTAGGGTTGGGGTTAGGGTTGGGTTGGGTTGGGTTTGGGTTAGGTTTGGTTGGGGACGTTATCCTCCAGAGAGGGCCCCGAGAGGCACTGACACTAGGGAGGCTGCGTTTTAAAAGACAGTTAAAAAAAATAGAAAACAAGAAATAATAATAAAAAATTGGTAAAACAACAGGTCAGCAGAACGATCACCAGCGGGGCAGTTGGAGAGAAGATGTTGAAGGCGAAGACAAAGGGAGGGCTCCACGAATCACCCCGGGGGGGTTGCAGGTTTGGTTTGGTAGGGGACGTGGCTGAGGCCCGTGGCCCTCCGAAGAGGGGTTAGGGTTAGAGCTGGATTTAGAGACGAAGAGGGCCACGGGAGGCACTGGCACTAGGGAAGCTGCGTTTTTAAAAGACAGTTAATAAAAAACCATAAAATGAATAAAACAAGAAATAATAAAAATGGTTAAAACAGCAGGGCAGCAGATCGAGCCCCTGCGGGGCAGTTGGAGAGAAGATGTTAAGGAGACAGAGAGAAGAATTCATAAAATTAACAGACGGGGGATGACGGAGTAAAAGCTAAATAAAACATGGATGTTTCCTGAATAAATAAATAAATAAATATATATATACATATATATATATATATATATATATATATATATATATATATATATGTATATAAATAAACTCAAGGATAAATAAATACATTATATTGTAGATAGATAGATATTTTATATATATATATATATATATATATATAAAATATTACAAAAACGGAGAAGAAATACATGTACAATCTAAATATATACACCACATCTAAAAATGTTTAAAAGAAGTGCTTAAAGAATAGAATAAAAACATGCCACTTACAAGATAAAGGGAACACCAGGTTAAGAATAAGTGCTATAAAAGTGTAAAATGTTGCTTCCTAGGTCCATCCCATGTACGCCGTTGAAGGAAGGAAGGGAGGTGGGGGGGATGACACAGTCCTAAAAGGAGCTAAAAAGGGGGGTCTCGTCTGGAAACAAACAGGGGTCACTCAAAATAATTAACAATAGTTCAAATAAGATCAATAGTTGGGGTTAGGGTTAATGTTAGGGGTTAGTGGTTAGAGTTAGGGTTTAGAGGTTCGAGTTAGGGGTTAAGGGTTAGGGTTAGTGGTTAGAGTTAGGGGTTAGGTTTAGGGGTTGGTTAGGGTAAGGGGTTAGGGGTTTGAGTTAGGGGTTCGAGTTAGGGGTTAGGTTTAGGGGTTGGTTAGGGGTTAGTGTAAGGGGTTAGGGGTTCGAGTTAGGGGTTAGTGGTTCGAGTTAGGGGTTAGTGTTAGGGGTTCGAGTTAGGGGTTTGGGTTAGGGGTTCGAGTTAGGGGTTAGGGTTAGGGGTTCGAGTTAGGGGTTAGTGTTAGGGGTTCGAGTTAGGGGTTAGTGTTAGGGGTTCGAGTTAGGGGTTAGTGTTAGGGGTTGGAGTTAGGGGTTGGAGTTAGGGGTTGGAGTTAGGGTTTAGTGTTAGGGGTTCGAGTTAGGGGTTTGGGTTAGGGGTTCGAGTTAGGGGTTAGAGGTTTGGGTTAGGGGTTTGGGTTAGAGTTAGGGGTTAAGGGTTAGGGTTAGTGGTTAGAGTTAGGGGTTAGGTTTAGGGGTTGGTTAGGGGTTAGTGTTAGGGGTTAGGGTTAGGGGTTCGAGTTAGGGGTTAGGGTTAGGGGTTCGAGTTAGGGGTTAGAGTTAGGGGTTCGAGTTAGGGGTTAGTGTTAGGGGTTCGAGTTAGGGGTTTGGGTTAGGGGTTTGGGTTAGAGTTAGGGGTTCGAGTTAGGGGTTAGTGTTAGGGGTTTGGGTTAGGGGTTTGGGTTAGGAGTTAGAGTTAGAGGTTCGAGTTAGGGGTTAGGTTTAGGGGTTGGTTAGGGTAAGGGGTTAGGGGTTCGAGTTAGGGGTTCGGGTTAGGGGTTAGGGTTAGGGGTTAGAGTTAGTGGTTCGAGTTAGGGGTTAGGTTTAGGGGTTGGTTAGGGGTTGGGGTTAGGGTTAGGGTTAGGGGTTAGAGTTAGTGGTTAGAGTTAGGGGTTCGAGTTAGGGGTTAGGGTTAGGGGTTCGAGTTAGGGGTTAGGGTTAGGGGTTCGAGTTAGTGGTTAGAGTTAGGGGTTCGAGTTAGGGGTTAGGGTTAGGGGTTCGAGTTAGGGGTTAGGGTTAGGGGTTCGAGTTAGGGGTTAGGGTTAGGGGTTTGAGTTAGGGGTTCGAGTTAGGGGTTTGGGTTAGGGGTTAGAGTTAGGGGTTAGTGTTAGAGGTTTGAGTTAGGGGTTGGAGTTAGGGGTTAGGGGTTAGGGGTTCGAGTTAGAGGTTTAAGTTAGGGGTTCGAGTTAGGGGTTAGGGTTTAGGGGTTCGGGTTAGGGGTTAGGGGTTAGGGTTAGGGGTTCGAGTTAGGGGTTAGGGTTAGGGGTTAGGGGTTAGGGGTTCGGGTTAGGGGTTCGGGTTAGGGGTTAGGGTTAGGGGTTTGAGTTAGGGGTTTGCGTTAGGGGTTCGAGTTAGGGGTTCGAGTTGGTTCGAGTTAGGGTTTAGGGTTAGTGTTAGGAGTTCGAGTTAGGGGTTAGGGGTTAGGGTTAGTGGTTAGAGTTAGGGGTTAGGTTTAGGGGTTGGTTAGGGTAAGGGGTTAGAGTTAGTGGTTCGAGTTAGGGGTTAGGTTTAGGGGTTGGTTAGGGTAAGGGGTTAGGGGTTCGAGTTAGGGGTTCGGGTTAGGGGTTAGGGTTAGGGGTTAGAGTTAGTGGTTCGAGTTAGGGGTTAGGTTTAGGGGTTGGTTAGGGGTTGGGGTTTGAGTTAGGGGTTAGGGTTAGGGGTTAGAGTTAGGGGTTAGAGTTAGTGGTTAGAGTTAGGGGTTCGAGTTAGGGGTTAGGGTTAGGGGTTCGAGTTAGGGGTTAGGGTTAGGGGTTCGAGTTAGGGGTTAGGGTTAGGGGTTTGAGTTAGGGGTTCGAGTTAGGGGTTTGGGTTAGGGGTTAGAGTTAGGGGTTAGTGTTAGAGGTTTGAGTTAGGGGTTGGAGTTAGGGGTTAGGGGTTAGGGGTTCGAGTTAGAGGTTTGAGTTAGGGGTTCGAGTTAGGGGTTAGGGGTTCGGGTTAGGGGTTAGGGTTAGGGGTTCGAGTTAGGGGTTAGGGTTAGGGGTTAGGTTTAGGGGTTCGAGTTAGGGGTTCAGGTTAGGGGTTCGGGTTAGGGGTTAGAGTTAGTGGTTAGAGTTAGGGGTTAGTGTTAGAGGTTTGAGTTAGGGGTTCGAGTTAGGGGTTAGGGGTTAGGGGTTCGGGTTAGGGGTTCGAGTTAGGGGTTAGGGTTAGGGGTTTGAGTTAGGGGTTTGCGTTAGGGGTTCGAGTTAGGGGTTCGAGTTAGGGGTTCGAGTTGGTTCGAGTTAGGGTTTAGGGTTAGTGTTAGGAGTTAGAGTTAGGGGTTAGGGGTTAGGGTTAGTGGTTAGAGTTAGGGGTTAGGTTTAGGGGTTGGTTAGGGTAAGGGGTTAGAGTTAGTGGTTCGAGTTAGGGGTTAGGTTTAGGGGTTGGTCAGGGGTTGGGGTTCGAGTTAGGGGTTCGAGTTAGGGGTTAGGGGTTAGAGTTAGTGGTTAGAGTTAGGGGTTAGAGTTAGGGGTTCGAGTTAGAGGTTAGAGTTAGGGGTTCGAGTTAGAGGTTAGGGTTAGGGGTTAGGGTTAGTGGTTCGAGTTAGGGGTTAGGTTTAGGGGTTGGTTAGGGGTTAGGGTAAGGGGTTAGGGGTTCGAGTTAGTGGTTCGAGTTAGGGGTTAGGGGTTCGGGTTAGGGGTTCGAGTTAGGGGTTAGGGGTTCGAGTTAGGGGTTAGGGGTTTGGGTTAGGGGTTCGAGTTAGGGGTTAGGGGTTTGGGTTAGGGGTTCGAGTTAGGGGTTAGGGGTTCGAGTTAGAGGTTAGGGTTAGGGGTTCGGGTTAGGGGTTCGAGTTAGGGGTTAGGGGTTTGAGTTAGAGGTTAGGGTTAGGGGTTCGAGTTAGGGGTTAGTGTTAGGGGTTTGAGTTAGGGGTTCGGGTTAGGGGTTCGAGTTAGGGGTTCGGGTTAGGGGTTCGGGTTAGGGGTTTGAGTTAGGGGTTCGAGTTAGGGGTTCGGGTTAGGGGTTTGAGTTAGGGGTTAGGGGTTAGGGGTTCGAGTTAGGGGTTAGGGGTTCGGGTTAGAGTTAGGGGTTAGAGTTAGTGGTTCGAGTTGGTTCGGGTTAAGGGTTAGTGTTAGGGGTTAGAGGTTAGGGTTAGTGTTAGGGGTTTGAGTTAGTGGTTAGGGGTTAGGGTTAGTGGGTTAGAGGTTAGGGGTTAGGGCTCCACGGCTCACAGACCTCCTGTTTGGAGCCAAAGGGGGAACAAAGAAAAGGAACTGAGAGTCTCATGATGCTGCGACATGCATGTTCCACTCATATTTACCCTGGGAGCTGTATATATTTACTTTGTGTGTGTGTGTTTTATTTCACTCAGGAGACCAGTGTGTCTAGTGTTCCTCCTCCCAAACTGCAGTTCTATCCAGCGTCACGTATTTCTTCCTCCCCCCTCTTTTCTCATCCCTCCCCTTTCCTGCTGATGTATGGAATGTCTACTCTCATATGGAGTGTGTTTGTAAAAGTCATGGTAATCAAATTTCAGTGATTCCTGGAGGATTAAACAAGCTGGTGTGTGTGTGCTTGTGTGTGTTTGTGTGTGTGTTCTGTCTCTTTGCAGACACAATATTCTCTGTGCACTAAGTTGTGCGTTGCAATGCAGCTGTGTCATTAGTCTGTGGTAAATCATCCATCATGTCCTCCAGAGGCATCTATAGAAGAGCTCCTGATGGTAAATGGTTCAATGTTAAAGCCTAACTGCATCCTAACACGAAGGAGTGCTACCTTGTTGAAGCCTAACACGAAGGAGTGCTACCTTGTTGAAGTCTAACATGAAGGAGTGCTACCTTGTTGAAGCCTAACATGAAGGAGTGTTACCTTGTTGAAGCCTAACTGCATCCTAACATGAAGGAGTGCTACCTTGTTGAAGCCTAACATGAAGGAGTGCTACCTTGTTGAAGCCTAACACGAAGGAGTGCTACCTTGTTGAAGCATAACATGAAGGAGTGTTACCTTGTTGAAGCCTAACTGCATCCTAACATGAAGGAGTGCTACCTTGTTGAAGCCTAACTGCATCCTAACATGAAGGAGTGCTACCTTGTTGAAGCCTAACATGAAGGAGTGCTACCTTGTTGAAGCATAACATGAAGGAGTGCTACCTTGTTGAAGCCTAACTGCATCCTAACATGAAGGAGTGCTACCTTGTTGAAGCCTAACTGCATCCTAACATGAAGGAGTGTTACCTTGTTGAAGCCTAACTGCATCCTAACATGAAGGAGTGCTACCTTGTTGAAGCCTAACATGAAGGAGTGCTACCTTGTTGAAGCATAACATGAAGGAGTGCTACCTTGTTGAAGCCTAACTGCATCCTAACATGAAGGAGTGCTACCTTGTTGAAGCCTAACTGCATCCTAACATGAAGGAGTGCTACCTTGTTGAAGCCTAACACGAAGGAGTGCTACCTTGTTGAAGCATAACATGAAGGAGTGCTACCTTGTTGAAGCCTAACTGCATCCTAACATGAAGGAGTGCTACCTTGTTGAAGCCTAACTGCATCCTAACATGAAGGAGTGTTACCTTGTTGAAGCCTAACATGAAGGAGTGCTACCTTGTTGAAGCCTAACTGCATCCTAACATGAAGGAGTGCTACCTTGTTGAAGCCTAACATGAAGGAGTGTTACCTTGTTGAAGCCTAACATGAAGGAGTGCTACCTTGTTGAAGCCTAACTGCATCCTAACATGAAGGAGTGCTACCTTGTTGAAGCCTAACATGAAGGAGTGCTACCTTGTTGAAGTCTAACATGAAGGAGTGCTACCTTGTTGAAGTCTAACATGAAGGAGTGCTACCTTGTTGAAGCCTAACATGAAGGAGTGCTACCTTGTTGAAGTCTAACATGAAGGAGTGCTACCTTGTTGAAGCCTAACATGAAGGAGTGCTACCTTGTTGAAGCCTAACATGAAGGAGTGCTACCTTGTTGAAGCCTAACATGAAGGAGTGCTACCTTGTTGAAGTCTAACATGAAGGAGTGCTACCTTGTTGAAGTCTAACATGAAGGAGTGCTACCTTGTTGAAGTCTAACATGAAGGAGTGCTACCTTGTTGAAGTCTAACATGAAGGAGTGCTACCTTGTTGAAGTCTAACATGAAGGAGTGCTACCTTGTTGAAGTCTAACATGAAGGAGTGCTACCTTGTTGAAGCCTAACATGAAGGAGTGCTACCTTGTTGAAGTCTAACATGAAGGAGTGCTACCTTGTTGAAGCCTAACATGAAGGAGTGCTACCTTGTTGAAGTCTAACATGAAGGAGTGCTACCTTGTTGAAGCCTAACTGCATCCTAACATGAAGGAGTGCTACCTTGTTGAAGCCTAACTGCATCCTAACATGAAGGAGTGCTACCTTGTTGAAGCCTAACATGAAGGAGTGCTACCTTGTTGAAGTCTAACATGAAGGAGTGCTACCTTGTTGAAGTCTAACATGAAGGAGTGCTACCTTGTTGAAGTCTAACATGAAGGAGTGCTACCTTGTTGAAGTCTAACATGAAGGAGTGCTACCTTGTTGAAGTCTAACATGAAGGAGTGCTACCTTGTTGAAGCCTAACAAGAAGGAGTGCTACCTTGTTGAAGTCTAACATGAAGGAGTGCTACCTTGTTGAAGTCTAACATGAAGGAGTGCTACCTTGTTGAAGCCTAACATGAAGGAGTGCTACCTTGTTGAAGTCTAACATGAAGGAGTGCTACCTTGTTGAAGTCTAACATGAAGGAGTGCTACCTTGTTGAAGTCTAACATGAAGGAGTGCTACCTTGTTGAAGCCTAACTGCATCCAAACATGAAGGAGTGTTAGCAGCATCACGTTGTCAGTCGGGCTGCAAGCTGAAGCCTCTTGATATCTCAGATATCATTGCTCTTGGAGGAAGTATCAGTCTATCAGACTCCATACCAGGTGGAGAGTTACCTGCACAGCCCGACAGGTGATGACGTCTGGCTGCTCCTCCAGCCCTCAACGAGCAGTAGAGCCACTATGAAATAGCTTCAACAGAACTATATACATTTAATGGATGAAAACAAACCACATCTAAGCTAGTTATGTTTCTCATTATCTATTTATAGACATTTAAAGATAGCTAACATACCACTGCATGAGTCACAGCGCTTGATGCTTGACACAGCGCGTCACCGTAAATACACTGGAGCTTCTTTGGATGACACACTATAAAAACTGTGTGTGTGTGTGTGTGTGTGTGTGTGTGTGTGTGTGTGTGTGTGTGTGTTGTGAGCTATGGGTGAGTACAGTCCATCTCCATGCAATAAAGAGCCCGCATTGGGCTGACTACAGATTTGGGATCACGACTGTTCAAGTCAACAAGAAAATGAGTAAACCCGCACATGCACGCGCACATGCACATGCACACGTGCACGCGCACATGCACATGCACACGCGCACGCACACACACACGCACACGCGAACGCACACATGCACGCACACACACATGCACGCACACACACATGCACACACATGCACACACACGCACGCACACTCCCATCTTCAGCTGAGGGTTGAGGGGGAGACAAACCTAAAGATCGCCACGGAGACCCATCTTTTAAATTTATTCATT
>NC_046970.1:887500-892500 GCF_009769545.1 Cyclopterus lumpus | reverse complement strand
CTCTCCTCTTCCTCTCCTCTCCTCTCCTCTCCTCTCCTCTCCTCTCCTCTCCTCTCCTCTCGTGGTGAGCGTGTGGCAGGTGGAGGTGGTTGTGAGTTTTGTGGTGGAGTTTGGATCATTGTTTGTCTGCTTTGGTTCCTCTTTACGCACATGACCAGGTAAGAGAGAGAGAGCTTTCCGTGGACGCGGCCGGTCCCGTGAACGCTGCTGGTCCCGTGGTCGCGGCTGGTCCCGTGGTCGCGGCTGGTCCCGTGAACGCTGCTGGTCCCGTGGTCGCTGCTGGTCCCGTGGACACGGCTGGTCCCGTGGACACGGCTGGTCCCGTGGTCGCGGCTGGTCCCGTGAACGCTGCTGGTCCCGTGGTCGCGGCTGGTCCCGTGGTCGCGGCTGGTCCCGTGAACGCTGCTGGTCCCGTGGTCGCTGCTGGTCCCGTGGACACGGCTGGTCCCGTGGTCGCGGCTGGTCCCGTGGTCGCGGCTGGTCCCGTGAACGCTGCTGGTCCCGTGGACGCTGCTGATCCCGTGGACGCCGCTGGTCCCGTGGACGCTGCCAGATCCCAGAGTGGGCCAGCTACTGAGGGACAAGAGGATAGAGTTGAGCTCTTTCCTACAGGAGAGAGCAAAGGGAGCTCTGGTTAGGGCTCGGTTTCTCCAGGTGAAAGACATGGATGGCCCAACCTCGTTCTTTTTCAATTTGGAGAGATCAACTGCACAGAGGAAACAAATGACCTGTCTGAAGCTCCCGGGAGGCAGGGTAACCACGGACCAAAAGGAGATGAGGATCCATGCCATGGATTTTTACACCACGCTGTTTGGGGAAGAACAATGCTGCCAAGAGAGCCGTAAGGAGCTCCTGGAGGGGCTTCCACGTCTCAGCCCAGAGGAGAGGGCTGCGCTGGACGGGGAGCTGACGCTGGAGGAGCTGACGGTTGCGGTGGACCAGATGACCTCGGGAAGAACTCCGGGAATCGACGGCCTCTCCACGGACTTTGTGAAGCATTTCTGGAATATCATCAGTCCTGACTTCCATGGTGTCCTGATGGAATGCTTTAGGACAGGATCGCTTCCTGTTTCCTGCAAACGAGCAGTCCTCTCCTTGCTGCCTAAGAAGGGCGATTTGGCTCTCCTCAAGAACTGGAGACCAGTGGCCCTGCTTTGCATGGACTACAAGGTGCTCTCCAGAGCCTTGTCCAACAGACTCAGAGGCTACTTGGGATCAATTGTTAATAGTGACCAGACATACTGTATCCTGGGTTGAACAATCATGGACAATATATTTCTTATTCGTGATGTACTGGATGTGTGTAGATTTCACGATGTAGATGTTGGTATTGTCTCCCTGGATCAGGAAAAGGCCTTTGACAGGGTGGACCACTCCTATTTGTTTTCTTCACTTAGGGCTTTTGGGTTTGGTGAAGGTTTTCTATCTTGGGTGGGTTTGTTGTACAGCGGTGCAGAATGCATGGTGAAAATGGGAGCTGGGCTGGGCCGACCGATCCCTGTACGACGAGGGATAAGGCAGGGTTGTCCTATTTCAGGGCAGCTTTACAGCCTTGCTTTTGAACCCTTGTTATGCAGGTTGAGGAGTCGGCTCAGTGGTCTGTCACTGCCAGGGTCCTCCAGCCTTAGTCGTCCTCTCACTGTGTCAGCATATGCTGATGATGCAAACATTTTCATTAGGCATCAGGGTGATGTTGGTTTGCTGCAGGATATCTTGTCACTCTATGAGAATGCCTCTTCTGCACGGGTGAATTGGGAGAAATCGGAGGCCTTATTGGTGGGACGGTGGACGGAGCAGGTGGTGCCTCACCTGCCCGGAGGTCTTCAGTGGAGAAAAGAGGGATTGAAGGTGCTGGGTGTGTTCTTGGGTTCGGAGGTCTATCAGAAAAAGAACTGGGAGGGAGTTGAGGGGAAGGTGTGTGTCCGTCTCTCTAAGTGGAGATGGTTACTGCCCCAGCTGTCCTTTAGGGGGAGAGTCCTGGTTGCTAACAACTTGGTTGCCTCGACTCTGTGGCACAGACTCATCACGCTGACACCACCAGGAGGCCTCATAGCAGCGGTACAGAGGTCTGTTGTGGACTTCTTCTGGTCGGCACTGGATTCGTGCAGCAGCTCTCTATCTGCCTGTGGCAGAGGGGGGGCAGGGCCTCATTGATATCCAGTCCAGGGTCCTCTCTTTCAGACTGCGGACTGCACAGAAGCTGCTTTATGACTGCGGCCCCAGCTGGATGGACGCTGCTCGACTGCTGCTGAGGAGGGCTGGGCGGTTGGGATACGACAAACAGCTCTTTCTCCTACAACCTGAGGAAGTGGACTTGGCTGGACTGACGTCGTTCTACAGCTCTGTCCTGCAGGCCTGGCAAGTGTTTAACTTCTCATGTAAACCCAACGAGGCTCCAGGCGTGTGGCTGCTGGAGGAACCTCTGTTTTTCAACAGGTTCATTAGGACTCAAACGCTGCAGTCTGCCAGCCTACGGACGCGGCTAAGAGAAGTCGGCTGCACCAAACTGGGACATTTGGTGAGGATGTCATCATCGTCATCAGCCGTGGTCGCCTTCAACATCGCGTCTGTCAGGTTGACTGACAGGATAGTGAAGGAGGTCTGAGCTGAGAGCAGTTGTAGGACGCCATGCTCTGTCTGGCCGGTGGGATGAAGAAAGTGAGTACACCCCCCCCACTCTGCTCATCGCCCCGGTGGTGGGGGACTGGCAGGAGGGAGGAAATCAGCTGCTGACTTTCACAACCCCTCACCTGGACAGTTTTCAGGCAGCGGGGAAAAAGGCAATTTACGAAATCTGCGTCAAAGTTGTGAACCTGCGCTCTTTGTCGGGGTTGAAGGAGTCGAGTTGGACCGAGTCCTTTGGCCCAGGTTTTTCCCCGAGGGGCAGCTGGAGGTGCTTGTACAAAATGCCCGTTGAGAAGCGGACAGCAGACCTCCAATGGAGGGTTGTACACGGGGCAGTAGCCACAAATAGATACCGGGCACACCTGGACCCTCTCATTGGGGAGGAATGCTGTTTCTGACCCTGGAGCACTTGTTTGCTCGGTGTCCTCGGCTCTCAGTACTGTTTGAACTTTTGAAAGTGTGGTTTCAGGGGCTTGGAGAGAGTTTTTCTTTGTATTTATTCATTTTCGGGCCAAAATATTCCGCAAAAAAGAAGGCTGTCCACACGCTGGTGAACTTTCCGGTTCTGCCAAGCTAGCCATCTGGCTGACGCGTAAGAATCGGGCCGGGGGTTCTGGTTGTGAGGACCCGGTGCAAGTCATGAAGGGACTGTTGAAAGCTCGACTCAGGCTGGAACACGCTTATTACACGGCAATGGACAACATACAGACTTTCAGGGGTAGATGGACTACGGGGAGCATTTTATGCTCAGTGGGTGATGGTGGAGAGCTGGTGCTGAACGATTGATTGTCCTTGTTCTGTGGTTTGTTTGTTTGTTTGTTTGTTTATTATTTGTTTGTCTTTCAAGGGATGTTTTGAGTTTTAGAGTGGTTTCTGTTTTCACTGCAATAGTGGAATAAAGGAATTTTTAAAACCAAACCTCTCTCTCCTCTCTCTCCTCTCCCTCTGCTCCTCCTCTCCTCCTTCTTTCCTCCCTTTACCGGACTCCCTCGCTCTCCCTCTCCGTCTCTCTATCTCTCCGTCTTCCCACTCTCCTCCCTTTGCCTTCTCTATGCAGTGGAGAAGCTTTTTATATCCCACACATCACAGCCCGGTTACAATCAATAGCATTTAAGTCTGCTTGAATGGGAGGGTTTGCAAGGAACATGCAACGTCCACGTGCATGCACACACACAACCACAAACACACATACATATGAACACACACATATTTCTCACACACAACCACACACATCTGATCTCATCCATCTTCTCCATAACATAATTAGAATCAGCAGCTCTGAGATGACTCACACGGCTTGAGATTGAGACTGAACCGTGTTTTGATAAGGGGGGGGGGCGGGGTGTGTGCGTGTGTGCGTGTGTGTGTGTGTGTGTGTGTGTGTGTGTGTGTGTTGGGGGGGGGACCCAAAACAAAACAGATTCAAGGTGTCAAAGAAAATCAACTCAAAGTAAATTCAATTTCACTACACACAGTGCTCAGAGTACATTGCAATCATCTCAGTCCATATAGATGTGTACATCATATTCAGGAGAGGAGGAAGAGGATGAGGAAGAGGAAGAGGAGGAGGAAGAGGAGAGGAGATGAGAGGAGAGGAGAGGAGAGAGGAGAGGTTTTGGTTCATTTCTCCACACTCATGGAGACACCAAACATCATCATATTAGTTCAGCCTTAACAAAAAAACTTAAATAAATTAATAAAACCAACTCTTCCAGCCTCAGAACAACAAACAAAGACAAAACAAACAAACAAACAAACAAACAACAAAAACAGCACAAATGGTTCAGTGCATATACATTTACACAACAGAAAAAAAAGAGCCCTCTATTTCCGCCCTGACCACGAGAAGCCGACCCTTCACCACCTCAGTGAGGACAAGATGGAGGCCCCCAGTGTTCTCCTGAACAGCTGCTGTGGGAACCGACCCTTCACCACCTCAGTGAGGACAAGATGGAGGCCCCCAGTGTTCTCCTGAACAGCTGCTGTGGGAACCGACCCTTCACCACCTCAGTGAGGACAAGATGGAGGCCCCCAGTGTTCTCCTGAACAGCTGCTGTGGGAACCGACCCTTCACCACCTCAGTGAGGACAAGATGGAGGCCCCCAGTGTTCTCCTGAACAGCTGCTGTGGGAACCGACCCTTCACCACAAAGATCCACCTGGTCTGCTGCACCGTGTGAGTCTCCTGTGAGAATCAACCCTCCACCTTTCTGAGTGAGACTTCAGAGATCAACGCCCTCTTCTTCAGATCCAGAGTCAGCCCAGAAGTAACAAGTGAATCAATGACTGACACACGTACTCATGACCTTTTAGTCCTTTTCTTCACTACTTTCCCCTCCAGTGCACCCCGTAGATACGTAATGTGTTTCTTCAGCC